>NW_020863242.1:0-41907 GCF_003713205.1 Coffea eugenioides | reverse complement strand
AAAACAGAAAAAAAACCAAAAAAAAAAAAAACTGGAAGGGGGAACTCAGGGAGAGGCTACTGGAGGGGAGTAAGTTTACAGGATTTCATAGCTAAATGGTGTACATGGTACTTAATTTAGACGTTTTGCTTTGTTGGTTTAATAATTGGAGTATCTTGTTGCCAATTCACATTATGAACACTTGTGCTGATACTTTTTCTGTTACAGGACTTGGGAAATAAATTGCAGATAGCAACTATCTGTATCTGTTTGAGTTACTATTTTTTTTTTTAAATAAGAATATTTAGCATAGCAACTACCTGATGACTTCCACTCTTATTTGCAGTTATGACTTGAGCAGTACACAAGAGGAAAGGAATATTATAAGAACTGAGAAAAGGTATTGCGCATGGTCCCCCCCCCCTCAAAAGCAAAAAAAAAATCTTCTCTTCTCTATCTCTCAATGCAAGGTTCCTTCCTTGTCTCCTCTCTCTCTCTCTCACACACACACACATGCAGATGCACACACACACACAGTGAGTTTGTGTGTTTTGTTTCAACTTCTTCTAAATTTTCTAGTTTCGGTTGTACAACATGGGTGAATGCAGAAAGGAATATGAGAAGCTTCGAAAGCAGTGCCGCCGAGTTTTGAAACATAATGATGAAATCTTTAAGTTGAGCGAAGCTGGTGGCACAAAGCGGCTTTCCTCTCGTAGCCTGTAATTCCTCCAAATCTGAAGATGCTGTCATGCTAGGGGAACCTTTCCAGTGAGGCAAAGGCGCCCATGCCATCAACTAACACTCAAACATCTAAGCGCATCAATGTTGATGGGAATGCTGATTGTAAAACGATTTACAGATCGCAATGTGATTTATATTCTGACTTCTTCAGAACTTCAGATTCCTCAGAAGACACCTAAGTCAGGTCAACTTTTCCATCGACTGAAAGTAGGGAGAGAATGATCTCGTATGTCCCCAAGGAAGTGAATCATCTCCTCAAAGACTGAAGTCCAGTCACGAAATCTGAAGATTTTGCCTCATGGCAGGGATTAATTCGCCTTGGAATGCCAGTATTTCGTGCAAATGGAGAGTGTATCGTATTCCCACTCAGGCCTGCAGTACAGATGAAAAGCAGCCGTCGTTTCTGCGAAACTGTTTTGGGTTGCAGGACTATGACCACCTAGAACCTTCCAGGATTTTCCATGCTGCTCGACTAGTTGCCATTCTTGAAGCCTATGCTTTTTATGACCCTGAAATTGGCTACTGTCAGGGAATGAGTGATTTGCTGTCCCCAATCGTTGCTGTAATGACTGAGGACCATGAAGCTTTCTGGTGTTTTGTTGGTTTTATGAGGAAGGCTCGGCATAATTTTAGGCTCGATGAGGTTGGAATCAGAAGGCAACTGAATATTGTTTCTAAAATTATAAAATTCAAGGATTCACATCTCTACCGACACTTGGAGAAGCTTCAGGCAGAGGACTGCTTTTTTGTATACAGGATGGTGGTGGTACTCTTTAGGAGGGAATTAACTTTTGAGCAAACACTTTGCCTGTGGGAAGTGATGTGGGCAGATCAAGCTGCAATTAGAGCTGGTATTTGGAAGTCTGCTTGGAGCAGAATAAGGCTGCGTGCACCCCCAACAGAAGATTTATTGTTGTATGCCATTGCTGCTTCAGTCTTGCAAAGAAGGAAACAAATCATAGAGAAGTATAGCAGCATGGATGAGATTTTAAGGGAGTGCAATAGCATGGCTGGGCATCTAGACGTGTGGAAACTCCTTAATGATGCACATGACTTGGTTGTGACCCTGCATGACAAGATAGAGACCCCTTTTTGATGGTGTCATTAAAATTATGAGCTTATGACTAACTAATTTGTTCATCTCAGCCGGTGGCGGTGAGGGCCTTTAAACAGAAAGCGCGCAGTAAGACATATTTCATCATATTGCTGGCTTTGAACGTTTTTTGGAGGGTTTAGATGTGCCAGCCAGGTAAACATACTCACTGAGATGTGTATTTCTGGAGTATCCATGCTCTGCTTCTGATCAAAGTTCGTGGAATCATTCAATTGACGTTTGCAACTTAATAGATTCACTACCAACGTGAAGCTATGCTGCTAACTTAGTTCTTCTTCATATAGATGGCCTTCTTATGAATCCCAACCCACCTCACATCCTGCGCTAGATTTGTTATCTGTTCAAATTGCCAGCGAAGTCTGCTTGCTGCTGCTAGTTAAATATTATCAAAATGGTTTCAAGGTCCCCAACATTTTTGGGGAAACATTGCCTCCGGTGGCCTTGTATCAGTATCATTTTTAATAAAATATGTTCTACAATCAAGATTATAGATGATAAACAAACAATTCACTACTATTAGTCACATGCATGCACTATAGTTGTCTTATATTTAGTGTGAGACCAAAATTTGAAGAACAGGCACCGTACGATTGCAAAAATTGGTGCTCGATGGATCATAACACGTAGCAGTGACTAGGTGAACAATGGCAGACTCCCCAACCAGTGTAAAAAATGCATGCAGCAAGCTGGGGTTCTAGCCTAGTACCGCTTGAGAGGACTAGCAGAGCATTTCGAAAGTTGGAAGATAGCATTTTTTTAATTAAACAAAAAAAAAAAAAGACTCGAAGAACACCAAACAAGCTAAAAATTCGACCATGCAAGCGCAACTGGAGTCTTGACTCCTGATTACAACAAGTATAAAGAGAAGAAAAGCGCAAGTCTAATGGAGGATAATGCAAAACCGGATACTAACTTGAGAATACAAGTCCAGAATCAGCAGCAAAAGTTATTTTAAGAAAATGCAGTGACAGTCAAACACTACGTAAATGGAAGGTCATCATAGGACCAGAGCCAAGTGAATAGTAATTGTTTACTTCTCCTTGGTATAGTGTCGGACAGCAAAGGCCAAACCCATGATCAAGAGGGGTACAAGAAACTGTAAGATCTTGATCACGAATTCTGGAGTCTTGTCAGGGTTATACTGGGCTTGCTGTGGTGGGATGTACATGCGTTTCAGGGGAACTGTGGCCTTGTCTATCTCCCCAATGTAGTATTGGTCCATCATATCTCTAGCAGAGTCACTATGGCCAACATCCTCAAAGTCATTTGTTGCATCTTTCCCTGAACATTCCATATAATGATTAGAACAGACCTCCAAAAGTCATAATCAAGGCCCAAAGGTCAAGAATTAAGTGTAGCATCAGCGCAGGAGAATTTAACAACATTACCAGTTGCTGAAAGCAAAACTTCATCACCTCCAGGATGTTCTTCCATGAATGGGGTAACATCATACACCTGAAAGGAAGTCGGCAATTGTAATGAATGTAAAGTAGCAGAAATGGTCAAAACAGAGAAAAAAAAAACATCAATAATAAAACACATTGCCCAACACTTAAACAAATAATCTCCAAAGGCCCATCAGACCTAGAGTGCTAGTTTTCTTTAGCCCATCAAATTGGTTGTCAGCAATCCTTGCACTGGTAAAGTTTGAATTAATTACGTCCCAACTGCAGAACTAAAAAAGAAGCCATTGTTTCACCAAACTCACAAATGTGCAAAGATGTTCAAACCCAAAAGAAGGCCAAAAGACTATGATTGCATCCTAAGAGAAATCTTTCAACATCACCTTTGCAAATACAAATTTGTTGAACATCTTACAGATGCTTTTAGCTGATTATACACGCCGACTCTCCTAGAGTGCTACATCATTTCATCTGTAGCCCCGTAACAACTGATTACAAACCTATAGCGTTTGGAGTAATTGTTTGAAGATGCAGTGGTGTACAAGTAGCAGAAAGAGTATGAAACAGTATACAGGGCAAGTTTCCACTCTCCTGGATAAAAACAGTCTGTTGTAGAACAGAATGATACCATTTAGGGGGAGACAACAATTTTGCAATACCTATTTGCCTAAACAACTTATCATCAAATAATGAAACGGTTGATCCTAGGACCTCATATTGAATCACCAAAAAGATCTGAGCCATATATGACCCAATTCAGCTTTTAATATTACAGTTGTTTGCAAGTGACAATGATGTGAGCTGCATCAGCATATATTTAAGCACTTCAGGCAAGTAGCATAAAAGAAGAGACAACTTAATTGGCCCAGAGGATCCAAAAGTACAAAATTCCTGGAGCTTCTGCTGGGCCAACAGAATGACATAAAAGTTATCAGAAGGGAAATTCATCTAGAGAGAGAGAGAGGGAGAGAGAGATAAATTCAAGAAATTTCAAAAATCAACAGCAAGGGTATAACAATGAAGATCGAACATGAAAAACCTAAAAACCTAGTAGAAGCTAGAGACTTTTAAAGTAAGAGAAGAGAGATGAAGCGAAAGGAACAAAGATTTGACCTTTCCATTGATAATCAGCCAGCAATCCTTGGTCTTGTTGTGCTGAACAACCTCGTCAAAGGTGTGAACCTTCTGATCTGATGCCATTGTTTCCTGCAAATACTGAACATCAAAAGTCAAACCCCTCCCGCACCCGTATACCAAAAAATTTCAAAAACTTTTATAAGTATATTCATCATATCAGTTAGGTTAGGTGAGGGAATCAGAGTGTTTAGATTCCGTACATGAGATGTAACAAAAGAAACAAACAAACAAGAAGAAAGAAAAAGAAGAATCTAGAGGAATTATTAGCTTACGGGAGAGAGAAGGATTTTCGGTGAAATGTATAGAAAGAATAGATTCTCCCTACCTTCTCTCTCTTTCCTTCTCCTTCTCGGATCGTTAGCCAAACTACCAACACAGAATCTTTGAAACAAGCGAGAGAGAGAGATACAGAGCTCGAGCGTACGAGAGCAGCAGCAGCAGCAGCCTGCAAGTCCAACACCCACAACTTGAGGGCCGCGGTATTGTATATAAACTACACACAGAAACAGATCTTACGGTGGTCGGGGTTGGTACGGTTCAAAATTACGGAACTGTCCCCGGAGCGGTGGCACGTAACCACGCGCCTCCTGCACGAGAATTTACGAATGCTGATGCATATGCTAAAATGAATCTACTTGGTGAAGTCGTTGGTAGCTTCCTGCTTTGCTACAACTGCTGCCTAACTATCCATCTATGAGCCGCGGAGTTTTTGTAGAGGGATAACCCCCTTGTGTTTCTCTTAATATCACTTGACACCTTTAAAGTTTTAGAAATATCACTTACTTTTTCGAGTAATTGTAAAAAGATTATATTAACGCTCACTTAACACATAATTCATAACATATCAAATAAATAGAATTCAAAAATTTTAAAAAAATAAATGTCACTTTTTTCTATTTCCCTTTTCTCCAGCATTCTCTCTTATTCATATATTTTTAGATGATTATATACAATAAATTAAATTTTGTTTATCTTTTACTTTT
Source organism: Coffea eugenioides (assembly GCF_003713205.1). Taxonomy (NCBI): domain Eukaryota; kingdom Viridiplantae; phylum Streptophyta; class Magnoliopsida; order Gentianales; family Rubiaceae; genus Coffea; species Coffea eugenioides. Next base: position 36,550 of record NW_020863242.1, on the reverse strand, counting down.
TGTGACTGTGATAAAGTGAGGTATGATTTATTTGCTTATTTGTTAGAAAACTAGCAATTTGGATTGTCATTTTTCTCAAAAAAAAAAAAAAATCGCTTTCCATAAACACATTTCTTAATCGTTTTTTTACTTCACATTACATCACATTGTTATAGTACATTTTTCTATAAAAATTTTAGAAAGTAGCAATCCAAACCGATTCTTGAACAGAGCAAATCCTCCTCTGGTTTGGCGTGTATCCTAGCTTCTAAGCCAGCATTTTGTTCCGCGACAAACTACTTATAGGGTATTAGTTACTAATAAATCATAAGCGTACTTTAATTTTCTTAGTATTTTAATTTGAGTTTCCCAATGTGTATTTTGAAAAGGTATAATTTTAGGGTTAAATGTAGAAAACTTCCATGAGTTATTACACCGATTGCACCTTACATTCTACAATTTTTAATCGGCACTTTACACCATTAGTCAACTAAAAAATAAATGAAAATATTAACTCCAAGCAAGTGATTAATGAATCACTAATTCATTCTCCATTAAAAGCTTAAGTGGCAAAAAGCTCCTTTTGGTGACAATTCTTTGCCACCAAAAGGAGCTTTTTGCCACTTAAGCTTTTAATGGAGAATGAATTAGTGATTCATTAATCACTTGCTTGGAGTTAATATTTTCATTTATTTTTTAGTTGACTAATGGTGTAAAGTGCCGATTAAAAATTGTAGAATGTAAGGTGCAATCGGTGTAATAACTCATGGAAGTTTTCTACATTTAACCCTAAAATTATACCTTTTCAAAATACACATTGGGAAACTCAAATTAAAATACTAAGAAAATTAAAGTACGCTTATGATTTATTAGTAACTAATACCCTATAAGTAGTTTGTCGCGGAACAAAATGCTGGCTTAGAAGCTAGGATACACGCCAAACCAGAGGAGGATTTGCTCTGTTCAAGAATCGGTTTGGATTGCTACTTTCTAAAATTTTTATAGAAAAATGTACTATAACAATGTGATGTAATGTGAAGTAAAAAAACGATTAAGAAATGTGTTTATGGAAAGCGATTTTTTTTTTTTTTTGAGAAAAATGACAATCCAAATTGCTAGTTTTCTAACAAATAAGCAAATAAATCATACCTCACTTTATCACAGTCACAAAAAGTAAAAGATAAACAAAATTTAATTTATTGTATATAATCATCTAAAAATATATGAATAAGAGAGAATGCTGGAGAAAAGGGAAATAGAAAAAAGTGACATTTATTTTTTTAAAATTTTTGAATTCTATTTATTTGATATGTTATGAATTATGTGTTAAGTGAGCGTTAATATAATCTTTTTACAATTACTCGAAAAAGTAAGTGATATTTCTAAAACTTTAAAGGTGTCAAGTGATATTAAGAGAAACACAAGGGGGTTATCCCTCTACAAAAACTCCGCGGCTCATAGATGGATAGTTAGGCAGCAGTTGTAGCAAAGCAGGAAGCTACCAACGACTTCACCAAGTAGATTCATTTTAGCATATGCATCAGCATTCGTAAATTCTCGTGCAGGAGGCGCGTGGTTACGTGCCACCGCTCCGGGGACAGTTCCGTAATTTTGAACCGTACCAACCCCGACCACCGTAAGATCTGTTTCTGTGTGTAGTTTATATACAATACCGCGGCCCTCAAGTTGTGGGTGTTGGACTTGCAGGCTGCTGCTGCTGCTGCTCTCGTACGCTCGAGCTCTGTATCTCTCTCTCTCGCTTGTTTCAAAGATTCTGTGTTGGTAGTTTGGCTAACGATCCGAGAAGGAGAAGGAAAGAGAGAGAAGGTAGGGAGAATCTATTCTTTCTATACATTTCACCGAAAATCCTTCTCTCTCCCGTAAGCTAATAATTCCTCTAGATTCTTCTTTTTCTTTCTTCTTGTTTGTTTGTTTCTTTTGTTACATCTCATGTACGGAATCTAAACACTCTGATTCCCTCACCTAACCTAACTGATATGATGAATATACTTATAAAAGTTTTTGAAATTTTTTGGTATACGGGTGCGGGAGGGGTTTGACTTTTGATGTTCAGTATTTGCAGGAAACAATGGCATCAGATCAGAAGGTTCACACCTTTGACGAGGTTGTTCAGCACAACAAGACCAAGGATTGCTGGCTGATTATCAATGGAAAGGTCAAATCTTTGTTCCTTTCGCTTCATCTCTCTTCTCTTACTTTAAAAGTCTCTAGCTTCTACTAGGTTTTTAGGTTTTTCATGTTCGATCTTCATTGTTATACCCTTGCTGTTGATTTTTGAAATTTCTTGAATTTATCTCTCTCTCCCTCTCTCTCTCTCTAGATGAATTTCCCTTCTGATAACTTTTATGTCATTCTGTTGGCCCAGCAGAAGCTCCAGGAATTTTGTACTTTTGGATCCTCTGGGCCAATTAAGTTGTCTCTTCTTTTATGCTACTTGCCTGAAGTGCTTAAATATATGCTGATGCAGCTCACATCATTGTCACTTGCAAACAACTGTAATATTAAAAGCTGAATTGGGTCATATATGGCTCAGATCTTTTTGGTGATTCAATATGAGGTCCTAGGATCAACCGTTTCATTATTTGATGATAAGTTGTTTAGGCAAATAGGTATTGCAAAATTGTTGTCTCCCCCTAAATGGTATCATTCTGTTCTACAACAGACTGTTTTTATCCAGGAGAGTGGAAACTTGCCCTGTATACTGTTTCATACTCTTTCTGCTACTTGTACACCACTGCATCTTCAAACAATTACTCCAAACGCTATAGGTTTGTAATCAGTTGTTACGGGGCTACAGATGAAATGATGTAGCACTCTAGGAGAGTCGGCGTGTATAATCAGCTAAAAGCATCTGTAAGATGTTCAACAAATTTGTATTTGCAAAGGTGATGTTGAAAGATTTCTCTTAGGATGCAATCATAGTCTTTTGGCCTTCTTTTGGGTTTGAACATCTTTGCACATTTGTGAGTTTGGTGAAACAATGGCTTCTTTTAGTTCTGCAGTTGACGTATTAATTCAAACTTTACCAGTGCAAGGATTCTGAAACCAATTTGATGGGCTAAAGAAAACCTAGCACTCTTAGGTCTGATGGGCCCTTTGGAGATTATTTGTTTAAGCTGTTGGGCAAATGTTGTTATTATTGATGATTTTTTTTTCTCTGTTTTGAGCATTTCTGCTACTTTACATTCATTACAATTGCCGACTTCCTTTCAGGTGTATGATGTTACCCCATTCATGGAAGAACATCCTGGAGGTGATGAAGTTTTGCTTTCAGCAACTGGTAATGTTGTTAAATTCTCCTGCGCTGACGCTACACTTAATTCTTGACCTTTGGGCCTTGATTATGACTTTTGGAGGTCTGTTCTAATCATTATATGGAATGTTCAGGGAAAGATGCAACAAATGACTTTGAGGATGTTGGCCATAGTGACTCTGCTAGAGATATGATGGACCAATACTACATTGGGGAGATAGACAAGGCCACAGTTCCCCTGAAACGCATGTACATCCCACCACAGCAAGCCCAGTATAACCCTGACAAGACTCCAGAATTCGTGATCAAGATCTTACAGTTTCTTGTACCCCTCTTGATCATGGGTTTGGCCTTTGCTGTCCGACACTATACCAAGGAGAAGTAAACAATTACTATGCACTTGGCTCTGGTCCTATGATGACCTTTCCATTTACGTAGTGTTTGACTGTCACTACATTTTCTTAAAATAACTTTTGCTGCTGATTCTGGACTTGTATTCTCGAGTTAGCATCCGGTTTTGCATTATCCTCCATTAGACTTGCGCTTTTCTTCTCTTTATACTTGTTGTAATCAGGAGTCAGGACTCCAGTTGCGCTTGCATGGTCGAATTTTTAGCTTGTTTGGTGTTCTTCGAGTCTTTTTTTTTTGTTTAATTAAAAAATGCTATCTTCCAACTTTCGAAATGCTCTGCTAGTCCTCTCAAGCGGTAGTAGGTTAGAACCCCAGCTTGCTGCATGCATTTTTTACACTGGTTGGGGAGTCTGCCATTGTTCACCTAGTCACTGATACGTGTTATGACCCATCGAGCACCATTTTTTTGCAATTGTACCGTGCCTGTTCTTCAAATTTTGGTCTCACACTAAATATAAGACAACTATAATGCATGCATGTGACTAATAGTAGTGAATTGTTTGTTTATCATCTATAATCTTGATTGTAGAATATATTTTATTAAAAATGATACTGATACAAGGCCACCGGAGGCAATGTTTCCCCAAAAATGTTGGGGACCTTGAAACCATTTTGATAATATTTAACTAGCAGCAGCAAGCAGACTTCGCTGGCAATTTGAACAGATAACAAATCTAGCGCAGGATGTGAGGTGGGTTGGGATTCATAAGAAGGCCATCTATATGAAGAAGAACTAAGTTAGCAGCATAGCTTCACGTTGGTAGTGAATCTATTAAGTTGCAAACGTCAATTGAATGATTCCACGAACTTTGATCAGAAGCAGAGCATGGATACTCCAGAAATACACATCTCAGTGAGTATGTTTACCTGGCTGGCACATCTAAACCCTCCAAAAAACGTTCAAAGCCAGCAATATGATGAAATATGTCTTACTGCGCGCTTTCTGTTTAAAGGCCCTCACCGCCACCGGCTGAGATGAACAAATTAGTTAGTCATAAGCTCATAATTTTAATGACACCATCAAAAAGGGGTCTCTATCTTGTCATGCAGGGTCACAACCAAGTCATGTGCATCATTAAGGAGTTTCCACACGTCTAGATGCCCAGCCATGCTATTGCACTCCCTTAAAATCTCATCCATGCTGCTATACTTCTCTATGATTTGTTTCCTTCTTTGCAAGACTGAAGCAGCAATGGCATACAACAATAAATCTTCTGTTGGGGGTGCACGCAGCCTTATTCTGCTCCAAGCAGACTTCCAAATACCAGCTCTAATTGCAGCTTGATCTGCCCACATCACTTCCCACAGGCAAAGTGTTTGCTCAAAAGTTAATTCCCTCCTAAAGAGTACCACCACCATCCTGTATACAAAAAAGCAGTCCTCTGCCTGAAGCTTCTCCAAGTGTCTGTAGAGATGTGAATCCTTGAATTTTATAATTTTAGAAACAATATTCAGTTGCCTTCTGATTCCAACCTCATCGAGCCTAAAATTATGCCGAGCCTTCCTCATAAAACCAACAAAACACCAGAAAGCTTCATGGTCCTCAGTCATTACAGCAACGATTGGGGACAGCAAATCACTCATTCCCTGACAGTAGCCAATTTCAGGGTCATAAAGAGCATAGGCTTCAAGAATGGCAACTAGTCGAGCAGCATGGAAAATCCTGGAAGGTTCTAGGTGGTCATAGTCCTTCAACCCAACAGTTTCAGCAGAACGACGTGCTCTTTCATCTGGTACTGCAGCCTGAGTTGGGGAATACGATATCCACTCTCCATTTGCACGAACTGCATCAAGGCGAATAATCCGCTGCCATGAGGCAAAATCTTCTATATTTCGTGACTGGACTTCAGTCTTTGAAGGAGATGATTCATCCTTGGGGGACATACGAGGATCATTCTCCTCCCTACTTTCAGTCGATGGAAAAGTTTGACTGACTTCAGGGTCTTCTGAGGAATCTGAGTCTGAAGAATCAGAATCATAAATCACACTTGCATCTGTAAATCGTTTAGAATCAGCATTCCCATCCAACATTGATGCGGTTAGATGTTCTGAGTAGTTGATGGATGGGCTCCTTTCCTCACTGGAAAGGGATTCCCTAGCACTGACAGCATCTTCAGAATTTGGAGAATTACAGGCTACGAGGAGGAAGCTGCTTGTGCCACCAGCTTCGCTCAACTTAAAGATTTCATCATTATGTTTCAAAACTCGGCGGCACTGCTTTCGAAGCTTCTCATATTCCTTTCTGCATTCACCCATGTTGTACAACCGAAACTAGAAAATTTAGAAGAAGTTGAAACAAAACACACAAACTCACTGTGTGTGTGTGTGCATCTGCATGTGTGTGTGTGTGAGAGAGAGAGAGAGGAGACAAGGAAGGAACCTTGCATTGAGAGATAGAGAAGAGAAGATTTTTTTTTTGCTTTTGAGGGGGGGGGGACCATGCGCAATACCTTTTCTCAGTTCTTATAATATTCCTTTCCTCTTGTGTACTGCTCAAGTCATAACTGCAAATAAGAGTGGAAGTCATCAGGTAGTTGCTATGCTAAATATTCTTATTTAAAAAAAAAAATAGTAACTCAAACAGATACAGATAGTTGCTATCTGCAATTTATTTCCCAAGTCCTGTAACAGAAAAAGTATCAGCACAAGTGTTCATAATGTGAATTGGCAACAAGATACTCCAATTATTAAACCAACAAAGCAAAACGTCTAAATTAAGTACCATGTACACCATTTAGCTATGAAATCCTGTAAACTTACTCCCCTCCAGTAGCCTCTCCCTGAGTTCCCCCTTCCAGTTTTTTTTTTTTTTGGTTTTTTTTCTGTTTTTTTTGTTGGGGGGGGAGGGGGGTGCGCAGACGGGAGAGAGAGAAAGCAAACAATTCTAGCCTTCAGGAAAAGTTGTTCTATGGACCGAGGAAATAGTAAAGAGCATGTGTGCCAGTAACAAAACAATAAATAAATTCAGGAAAATGTGAAAAGGCTTACACTCCAAGAAGGAATGGCCAGACCTCCACCCTGATTCTTGGATCAACGCCCTATGAACAGAAAATGAAAGTTTTGAAGTTCAGCTCTATAATAACAGAAATACTTATTAATTAGTATATACAAAACAATGCATGAAACTCACCCCACTTCTAACTTTCTTCAGAAATTTGGCTCCACGATCACGAAGTTTTCCGTCTGGTGTAAACATACTTCTCCATTGTTGAGGTGACAAAGCATGTTTTCTCTTTCTTCGGGACCATGGAGATTTTAGACGGCCCCTGGAAATAAATAACAAATTAATTAGAAATACCACTAAATGGCCACATTAACACAGAACAACATGTAGCTGAAAGGATCAAGGAGGAAAGATTTTCCAGGCAACAACAAATATATAAACCAGGCACATTCATGGTCGAACTTCCCTAATTTCCAATATCTGAGGGCAGGAAAGAAATGCAAGTGAGGGCATTTGTACAAATCAAGTTAGAATTTAAACCAGATTATTGTTCTCCAGCAACAACAGACAGCTAAAATCTTCAGCTACAAGGATTTCAGCAGAACTTGATTTGTTGGAGTATTTAAATAGCAAATTGAGATGTGAAGTACAGGAAACAGAACAGGTCATAAGCATCACTTGGTTAACCAGCCTTGCTATGGATAAAACTTCCTTAGAAGGACATCATGCAAAATGAGTTGAAGTTAGGCTCTTTCTTAAGAAAGATCTGTCACAATACTATTTGATATCTTAAGGGCTATGCTCATTTAGACTCCAGAAAAGTTCTCTTCTACAAAAACATTTGCACATATGAAAACACACGAAATTTGTATGGAATATCAGCAACCGGAAAAGAAGAGAGAGTTTTCTAACTAAAGCACCCTAAACAATGGCAATTGCACAGCCAAGACAGAGCACCAGTCACACTTTAATTTTGCTTGACACACTATTGCAATGCATACTGGTCCAACATCAAGTACCCAACTTTATTTTAAAAAAAAAATAATAATAATAACAGTCTTATTCTCCAAACAAAAGGAAACGCTATCAATCAAATATAGAAAGGAACAATCAGTAATGTGGATGCAACATGTAGTACGTGAAACAGAATGAAATCCATTAACCAACGTTGACACCATTAAACTCTCAGCCACTTTTGATGCAAAATGGGAAAAGACAGAATGAAAAAAATACTTCACTGATTGAGGAAGTGAGACTATGGCGAGCTCGACACTGACTGACGACTACTCACTACTCAGAAATCTGAGATCTAAATTTACAGAACACTAGCATTTCTAGCTGTAGAATTGGAGAAGAAAAATTCATAGCGAGGTACATGGAAAAGAAGATCTAGAAACGGAGTAGATATTGATAGAGACTCACCGATCGGAAGAAGAACAAGAAGCTGGCGAAGAGGACGCTACTACGAATAGAACCGATCTCAAATAAATCCACGACGACGACGACGATGACGATGACGGTGAATTGGAATTGGAAGATGACGAAGTCTGACTTCGTCTGAGAGCTTTCATCTACTAACTTACAACACTTTAAAACCCCAAAAAAAAATCCCTTCTTCGGAGAAAGATAACTTACTCTACCAATGGACTTTGATTCCTAAGGTATGTCAAATTTCATTCTGTAGCAGTAATTTTCAGTTTTTTTTTTTTGAAAACTTTGGTTTTCGTGCTTCCAGTTTACCTAGTCTTGCAGAGAACGGCGGCGGCCAAGGCGAGACCGGCCAAGGCCGTGACAGCGAAAGCTACTCCGGCATTAGAAGCTGTTGTGTACTTCCAGAATCCACTGTCGTGCCCTTCGTCTCCACCGCCGCCGCCGCCGCCGATAAGGAAGATTCCAGTTAGCTTGTTGATAGTGTTACTGATTAGTTCAACAACAGGGGAAGGTCCACCAGCTGAGGCTGTAGAAGTAGTGAAGAAGAAGAGCAAGAGCATGGATGATGGATGTAAAGAGTAAAGGAGAGATGGAAGATTCCGGAATGACAGTTTTGCCCCTCAGCAGCAGCAGTTACCCTGCATCAAGCCTAGTGGATTTTCCACCATAACCAACCTAAAGATCACCAACTGCTTTTCTTCTCCCAATGTTTTTCTTTTTTCTTTTTCCTTTCTTTTTCTTTTTCACTTTACTTTTTTCCTCATCAGTCCCTTTCCTTGTCTCTTCTTTCTTCCCTTCTTCCGTTCTTCTTGTTTCTCTCTCTATAGACTCTCTAAGGCAGTCTACTCTACTCTCTAGGCTCAGTTCTGTATATTTTTGGTTGAGGGAAGTCCAGACTTTGGGCCGGTGGTCACCAACAAATAATTAAGCTTGGTGGTCACTAATCCTTACATCGCATCTTTTTTAAAAAAGAAGAGAAAAAAATCCTTACTTTCGGTCAATTTGTCATTATACATAACTATTTTTAGTTGCTTTCTCCGTGATTTAACTCCTATTAACTTCCTTTCCTCTTGAATTGGAGTAGATTGGATTATAGAAAATGAATTTCTCTGACAATGATTTAACTTCGGCTCCTCCTTCTCTTATATTAGAATAGATTAAATTATAAAATTATTCACGTTACGATAAAAATACAATAATATTTCAAACCCCGTGACTATCACATTTTTAATAATTCTTTAAGACTTTCAATGTTGAATTGTTGACTATTACAAAATTTTTAAACAGGAAAATCTCTACCCTGAATTGTTTCGGTTGGTGAGAAATCGTTTCCTCTGGGAACGGTTATAGGGTGGGATGCGAAGACAACTCTTCGACGAGTGCTCTTTGCGATTGTATTCTATGTGATTTGTCCTGTCATTATATGTGGTCAAATTTTTTATATATAAATATACTATAATATTATATTCCAAGTACAATAATATAACATAACTATACACCAAATATTACAAAATCTAATAACCAAACTGAATCGCATGGAACCCTAGTTTCACTGAATCCTTTCAACGGGAGGGGACTCAGTGACAATTATGATTTGTGTAATTTGATGCAATTGTTATATGTATTTGGATTTTTTTATGTACATCTACATTATAGTATAATATTGAATATACCTCGAGTATTTTATTTATGTACATCACTTTTTTTTTTATTGATATAACAATATGACGTAACTATATATCAAATAATATAACGAATACGACAATTGGATTCAATTGCATGAAACTCCAACTGCACTGAGTCCATTTCGCAACTCTCTCTCTCGGGTCCTCTGCCCCTAGTTTGATGATTAGAGTGAACAAACATTAATATTATCATAATATTGCAAGCAAATTACCACAAAAAGTGAACAAATTGCAACCTACGAAGACTATATGCAAACAAATAAACCTCAAAGTATCCATAAATTGGTTCTTGTATTCTTTGTTTACGTGAGTGGGGGCGTTCCTAGTGAGAGGAAGGACCAATTCTTTTCAACATGGCATAAAAGTATTAACGTATGAGAAACTAGTGGCAACGCAAAAAGGGAAAAAAAAAATAAGAAGAAAAATAAGAGAGAGCAAAAAGGGAAATCAAAAGTGAAACAAAATACAAAATACAGTGATGCGAACATTTGAGATGAAGCTAGGACAAGCTCTTACTGAACTAGAGGTAAGGTCAAGTTCGTAGATATCAAGTTTAATGTTCATCGAGTTGAATTTGAATTAAAAATAAAAATAAGAGAATAATAAATCTCGGTCAACTTGTTTTTAGTTATTTTCATAAATTAATCTCACAAAACGTTATTATTAAACTAAAATCAAGTAGTAATTTAAAAGTTTTAGACCTATGATTTTCTTTGTTTCTATTTTGGTGCATACGTGCTAAATCGGAGGTTGCCCAATTACTGGGTGGTTTTCTAGTTAGGCTGAACTCGTGCAACTGGGCTTTATTTTTCGTTCTGTACAAAAAATAGTGCTCCTGTAGGAGGAGGAGGAGGAGTAGTAGTAGTAGTAGTAATCCGATTTAAGTGGCTTCGAATCTTTTGTCTGTAAATTAGTCTCTATCTCTTCTTTGTACAATTACCACGTGTCTTTAACTTTTTGATAACCCAAACTCAAACAAACCGATAATAATCAGTTGACAAGTTTATTCTAAATCAATTAAAACAGAAAACTCAAAACTTTTTTTGCCTTTGGATAAATCAAACGGTTCCAATAACTCAAAACTATTTTTTTCTTCGGATAAATCAAGCGATAGTTACCTATCAGAATTTCTTCAACTCTAGTTTACATGAAGAAGAAGATTGCAAGTTTTGGTTTTGAGTAAACTTGTCAATTAGTTATTATTCATTTGTTTGAATTTGGATTATCAAAGAGTTAGAGACACGTGTCAATTGTATAAAGAAGGAACAGAGGAGATATAGACTAATTTGGGGACAGAAGATTCGAAACCGATTTAAGTCCACTTAGCAATTTCCATATTGGGGTTTTTCAAATTTTTCTTTGGTTTCGGGTGCTACCATCATCTGTTTATTCTGTCTTAGAACGATTTCCATTTTTAATACGTAGCTTGTGTCTAATAAAAAAAGAAATGGTCATAATAATAATATAAAACAGCGTTTAGCAAGAATTTTCACAAACTACACCTAAGAGAATTGCACAAGTACAACCAAAAAGCAATTGCTGATTTTTGGCTGCACCCATGGAACTTAAATGGAACTCACGCACACTCTAACTAACCTATGTGGGACTCAGGACAAGGGAGCAGGGAACCTCTACTAAGTGCTAAATAACACTCATCCACTCTGGTCTTTAAACCTCACCAACAGGTTAATTTTCTTTTAGCAAGAATTTTCTTTTATAATAATAATATAAACAGCTTGCTCTCGGATAAAAGTAACAAGAACGAATAATCTTTTAGTGTCAGCAACATCGAGAATAGGCTACCCTACGGTGTAGCAAATGAACCCGTGACCAAATTCCATTCGTTCTTTACAAGCAAGAGTTGTACGTCCAATTTTTCACACCAGATTCTTCTTTATTCTTGGTCTGATCCTTTGTAATAATAATGAATGTTAATCTGTGTCTGCTTTTTCTTTGCGGTCGATGCATTTTTATGTTAAAAGCCACTGAAACTGCTTCACGAGCAATGGCTATGATTATGTTTGTTGGTGTTACTGCATCCTTTTCAGGCAGGCGCATCTCTAATGACTTCAATTTTTTGAGTGATTAACTCGCGAGAGTGATGATTAATTTATTACTATCTGAACCCCCGCTTCCTTAATGGTTTTTATCGGTGGACTAGACATTAGACAAGGGGAAGAAAAAAAATGGGTGCAAATTATACCTTAATTTGGCGTTCTGCCCCTTTCTTGAACGAATACAAAAGGCACAGATGCAACAGGCGATACCAAGGGCTTTGATCTGTTGGCAGCTCTTTTAGTTTCGGGACATAATTGACTGTCGCACAACCAGAAAAGAAAAAGATGCGTTCTTTTGACTCTTTTTGATGGTCATCATAACATCTAAACTGAGACTAGGGCAAGAAAGAAATCAGCACTGCCCAGCAAAGTAAGTTTGATTTTGTTCTTCCTGCCGTTAAATTGTACTCCTGTTTGATCTAACCAATCTTGTTTGGATTGCATTTTTTCTGAATTTTTTTTAAAAAAAAATTACTGTAACAATTTGATACATGTGAAATTAAAAGTTAATTAAAAAATATATTTATAAAAAACGTAACAACTTTTCAAATTTTTTCTTTAAAAAAATTGCAATCCAAACACACAAGAGTCTTCGGCCTTTACCGACTTGGTTCTCGTACAAGTTAACTTCAATCGCACCAACTATTCAGACAACCCAGATGGCAAATTAATATCTGCGTAGAAAATATTAGAGGAATTTATGGCATTCATGAATCTGAGGGATGGATGACTATTCCTATTCCTCTTGCTAATTAAAAGTCATCTTCTTTGGGGGACAAATAGGCATTGCTCCCAAGAAAGAAGACTTACTTAAATCAACGAGTGAAATGGGTTTGACCAAATCACGCTTATTCAAACCAGAACTAGAGGCCTAACTTGTTCATTAGGCGGAACGGTTCAACTCTTTACTCTAGATTAGACCAAGTTTAATCTCTATGGTTTGACAACTATGCTCGCATGCAGATTAGAAATTCAAACCACCTCGCATGGACCAAAAAATATATGATTGCGCCAGTTTATAATAGTAGTTGTTAAGTTCCACTATCAAAAAAGGAGCCAGAGAAAGAAAAAGAACATTTGCTGGCAGTCCCACTGAGCATCATTTTTGTTTTGGAAGGCAAACCATCATCAATTTGATGCTGATGCGGATGCGGAGATTATATATTTTCATAAACTGACAAATCCCTAGTGATGATACACACGATAAAAAAAAGTTAATCCCTGTATCATCCAAAGTACTGGGGCCTAGACTTCCTCGTCAGCACGTTCTAAAAAACACTTGGATAACATGATGCTGATGCGCGTTAATTAGGATGAGGATGCACTTGAGAAAGCCACCATCATAGAAAAATTTCTTCCTTCTCCTGTCTGGATTCTTAGACAGAGACCTAAACGAGAAATTCCAGTCGGAAGAAGACATGCCCAAAAAGCTTATATATCCTCTGATATCTCAAGCCCACAATGCAGGAAGACCAAAGTTTGTCTCAACGTGCTAAGCTTGATCAACAGTGCTTTAGATTAACTAATTTACTGTTTCCAACATGAAAAAAATTGCTGCAAAAGAAAAAATAAAGTGGGTGGTTGGCTTGTAATATGAAAATTCTAGTTTGCCAAGTCGAAGATTTGTCTACTGCAAAAATTGGACCATATCTGATATCTCAAGCCCATATAATGCAGGAACGAAACAAAGCCTTTCTTTTTGTCAAAGCATTCGGCTGCAGAGTTTCGGCGATCTTAACCAAAAAAAAAAAACGATGCAGCCTATGATGAAGAGGTCGACCTTGCCATGCCTCTCAGGCGAGTGCTAAAAATATGATAAGACCACAGAACTAAGTACTCCTCAATGCCTCGGTAGATTGAGACTTGGAATATCCTTGTTACAGTTGTACTGCGTTGAGAAGCTGAGACTTTTTCTCTTATGATGATTGGTATGGGGCAGCAGGCCCAAGGGAAAGAATTTAAAAGTTTAGATTTCCTCATGTGGTACCTTTAACTTGCTCCCCATCGTAACTCCCAGCCGGATGAAGTTAGAGCCGATAATATCCGCAACTCCTTGCTTTGCAGCCCCGGTTTCTAGTACTTGGGATCCTTCTTTCAAGAAAACAATCAGATTGCTAGCTTTTCAGCTCTCTAGTACCAGCAGAAGTACGCGAATATAGAGATCTCCTATTGCAATGTTAAAAGTGGGAAAGGAAACAAGACAGTCATCATGATTCATCAGTCTCTTAACTAATAGTGTCGGAAACAGAGCAGGATTCAGGCAGGTAACAAGATTTAATACATCGTTCTTAGACAAAGCATAACGCTTCAAGTAATTGGGCCTACTTCCAACCTCCAGGTAGCCAATATTTATTTGTCATGTAGCACTCTGATTTTATTAGGTGAAAAGAGTGAGGGACACTCCCTGGTGCTTCAAAGTTTTGAAGCAGCATCCTTGTCCAAAAACCAGGTGAGAAGTCCCTGGGGGGAAACTTCAGCGGCAGGCAAATTCGAGTTGGGATTCCCCAGCACATCTTTCACTGCAGTGGCTAACTCGGCGCCAGTTACCACCATTGCAATCTCTGACGAAGAGTTGATCACAGGAAAGGTGTACGTGATTCTTGGTGGAGGTGGTTTTGGCGAGTTTGTAATAAAGGTCACCCAACGCTCCTTCTCATTTCGCTGAGGATGGTTAGGGAATAAAGAAGCCACATGCCCATCTGGTCCCATGCCGAGAAGCATGAGATCGAATTTGGGGAAACCAGTAGCATCTGACAAAGGTAGGATCTTTCTCGCGACCAAATCCCGGTGAAGGGCCTCGTAATCTTCAGCTGCACCCTCAGGTGACTTTTTGTCATTGATGGGAAAAATTTGACCACCTGGAATTGATACCTGAAACAAAGAAAGCACTTGATTGATGCCTTCCGATATGGCAAGGCCAACAACCGAGCTGTGAAGAGGCAGCAGATACAAGCACAACAGAGAAACAATAATGGCTTCTTGTTTGAGACTTCACATTCGATCCTTCAAATTAGTGGGAAGTCCATCACATCAGATTCTACAGTGTTCGTTTCAAGGCGTGGGTTCAAAATTATATGATTCTGGCCATTTTCAAGTCCAATATTTGTAGATAGCTAGATTAGAATCTGAGATTGTGCCATATAGCTAAATTGAAAATTAAGACGGACCTCACTCCACTTGCAAATTAGACGCTCGAAAACATAATATGCGATTGTGTCTGAGTAAGAAATTATATTAGAAATGACAGCAGAAATTACAAAGAAGTCACCTTTGAAAGAAATCCATCGTAGGCAAGTTTGTAATTGCTATCCTTGTGATCCAGGGGAACCACCCTCTCATCCAACCAAAATATGTTCCATTTTGACCAATCCACTGATTCCTTGTGAGGGGCCTGGGTTAGATACCTGAAATATGGATGGATATTAACGTTAATCATGGGATCAATATGTGAGGTTGAATCATAGTAATCTGCTCCATTAAACCCAAATCGAGTTTGGAGCATTAACTTTTTCCTTGCACGCTTTGTTGAATTTTATTAAATGATGTTTTTCATTTAAAAAATAAAACTAAAAAAAGAAAAGAAAAGGAGAACATCGTACTGTTGGTTATATAGTAGTACCTCATAGTGTCGATTAGGGTACCTCCCGAGAGGACGACGTTGAAAGAACCTTTCTCTTGGATAAATCTTTGGGAGAGATCGGCGGTGTATTTGGCCAGAGCCACCGCGACATCATCCTCGGTGTCGAATTTCAGGATGGTCTTCTTCGCTTTTTCGCTAGCCATCCTCCTCCTCCGGTTTAATTCGAGATTTTTTGTCGTTTGGCCTTCTGAAAAATTCGGATGAAGATTGCAACTTGCTGCTCAATTTCCCTCTGAGCGGGGCACCACCATACTTATATATAGTGCGAAAATATTCTTCTGTAGTGGGCAGTCCAGTCAGTCCAGTCGGGCCTCGGATTCGTATAAGATTCGTCGTACAGTTTCCACTCGCGAAAAGAGATGGCTCTGCAATTGAACCGCGATTGATGTGACTTTTAATTAAATCTGGGCTGCTAATTACCAAATCTAAAGTTTTTAAGCAAAACCAATTCTTTGCGATTCAAATTATATGGAGACAACAACTCTCTTAAGGTCAAATAATACTGATGCGTATGGACAAAGTGAAGGAACCTTTCTCTGTGATTGATGATGAATCACTGGAACTGCGACACATAAGCAAGCAATAATGTGCAAAACTTGGGCAGATGGGAGAGCCCCAAATATGAAGACGGTCTTGGTTGCTGGTTGCTTTTGTCACTAGTCGAGTGGTCTGACTTTACTTGAACTTGCCAGATTAACTACAGAACTGGATTAGCTTTGCGATTAAGTGCAGTCTTCTTGGTTTGAGAACTCATCAGTGAAACATGTTTACCAAGAAAAACAAAGAAGATTCTGGCATACACAGTGAGGCTACCTTAGATCGACTTCTTCGTAGTCTTGCCAAAATGAGAGGGAGGCATTCCACAGCTGAAAACACATCATGATTTCGATACGTGGAAATCCGTGTTGCCACCAATTTCGCTATGCAATGGTAGGGGTGGTGCCTCTGTTTATTTGATACTTTCAGAATTAGCACTCAAAACTCAACTTATCCTTCTCTTTTCTAATTTTTTTTCTTACCATTTTGGTGCCAAAAGTTTGAATCCATGATCTGCAGCCAATCTGGTGGCCAGTTCACCTAATACAAGTTGGTTAAAAAGGCTCACAACTTTTTCAATCTGCAACAACACGAGGACGTAAATTGAGCAGGCCTCGCCAGCCCTGGTGCAACGGAAGGAGCTCATGCCCCATCCAACGGAAGGGGGAACAGCACGCAAGTTAAAATAAATACTAGTTTTTGAGGACACCAAAAGTAGTTACCCTATGATTAAACATAAACCCTGGGCTGTCTTCAATTGTTAGATAACTTAATACAAGGACTTAACATCACAAAAAGAAGACAGACGCCCAAGTATCCTTATTCCCCAGCACTGAAACCCAAAATTTCCATGAATCCTTACCACAGATAATTTGAAAGGAAAAAAATCACCATAAGGCATTCAAGCATCGGGAATATTCAATTCTTGCCTGCTGCTAATCTGAGTAAACAGAAACACCAGTACCTTACATAATAATGATAATCTTACAAAACCATCAAGCACATCCACAAGGTAAGACATAAAGACCAAGGGATATTTACCGAGCAAGATCAACTGATGTTGTTATAGGCAAGTGTGCACCCTACAGCTTTGAAGCCGCACCCTTGTCCAAGAACCAATTCAACTTGCCGTCAGGTGAAACCATTTGCACGGGAAGCAAATCGGTGTCCTGATCACTACCCAGTGTTGAACGAACAGCATCGGCTTTACCAGCTCCTACTACAACAAGTGCAATATGTGCGGAAGCATTTATTACAGGGAATGTCAACGTTATCCTCTCCGGAGGAGGTTTTGGCGAGTCCTTGATGAAAGTAACCCACTTCTTGTTCTCTTTCACAAGTGGATGCCCATGAAAAAGAGAGGCAACATGCCCATCTGGTCCCATTCCCAAAAGCATGAGATCAAATTTTGGAAAACCATTGATCTCTGATACTTCTATCGTCCTGTTCTTAACCAAGTGCTTGAGACAGGTCTCATAGTCATCTGCAGCACCTTCAGCAGACAATGCATCATTTATGGCATACACGTTGCCAACAGGAATTGGAATCTGGCAGACAAAGGAATAACAAATTACACAAGTTCAGAAACTTTCAGGTAATTCATTCATGGAGGGGAATAGGATGGCTACAAAACAAATTTGGTTCATCTAATCTGCAAGTAAAAACAAGTATCACAGCCACAATAAAGTGAAGGTAACACAAAACAACAGGGCAGGAGACAAGAAGATAAACTGCAATAAACAAATATAGACTACCAAGCACATGTATAAATCTCCTACAACAAGATAGTTAACGAATCATGCCATACTTTGTTTTTGGACTATCATTAAGTTCACACATAATAGAAAATCTACTTCCCTTGCCTTGCAAGTAACTTCAAATACAAGAGCAACATTCCTTATTAAGCTCAATTAATAACAACTCTATTGTTTGAAACAACATTCAGTGGCTTTCATCAAATGACAACTATTCCACCAACGCATGGGAACTTTGAAGGCCTCTGGCAAAGCCATAAATGCAGAACAAGAAGTAACTGAATGAAAGAACATATGGGATAAATGTGAGGCAAAAAACGAAGCACAATGGGAAAATGATGCCAAATAAAGGAGAATTATTGCTAACCTATCACGTTCAAGTTGTTCATAAATAAAATATGTTTTCTTTATGCAGAGGTATTGCACTAGCACTTTAGTCAGCACTTCTGCTCATTACGAAGAGATCAATGATTTAAACTTGAAAACTAACTTGCCCATGACTGATGACAAACCAAGGAATTTTGTTTCATGATAGTGAAGGTTACAACAATATAGATGAAAGAGGCAAAGTCTAAATTTCTCCAACATTAATCCCAGGGGACAAAACTCTATTTTTCATAGGGATTTTTTAGAAAATCTAAGTTTTATTATGGGAAGAGCTTTAATTTATTAGATATCAGGGGATCCCAGAACCATCAACACCAATTACTCTTTGAGTAGTACATCAGAATGCTGTCAACATCAAGCACAGGGCGATCTATGAATGTAGAAATTGCTAGAAAAAGCCTATACTTTCAAATGACAATCTGAGCTTCATGTATTAACACCATGTCAAGCGCTTGTTCAGATGACCGATTTCCATTAACTCATCCACCATAGGGAGGAACACAGCTGCTAGTGAGGTCATCTGTTCCTTGTGCTCTTATTTTAGCCCAAACTCATCACATTTTCTATTACACCATCTTCAAGCTTCCAAGAGTATGTAGACACAAAAGTTTTAGTGTGTGAGAGAGAGAGAGAGAGAGAGGGGGGGGGGGGGGGGAGAAACCTGAATCACTAGCGAAAACAACAAATCTTTCTTTTGCCATCTAGTGTAAATGTACAAAATGCGGCATGCACGAGGCATAATTATATAGGTCAAATTAACATTCCACTGAAAAACTTGACCGCAATGTTGAAGGAACTAAGCTTAACTAATAAGCTTAAAATCCCAGATCATATGTTTACAAGCTATAACCAAGTATCCATCCACGAATTGGATTAAAGATGCAACAGATTAGCAGAATGCGATCAAATGATAAGCAAGGATTAGAAGGATAAGCTCATATCACTCGTGGGGTAGTATTTTAAATCCCAAGATAAAAAGAGAATTTGTAAAGCCAATGGTCATGCTTCTTCTTAACCTTGGATAGAAAGCCGTTATAGGCCAGAAAATAATTGCTATCGGGATGATCCTTTGGAACAACTCTTTCATCCGCCCAGAAAACGTGCCATTTGGACCAATCCACCAAATCAATGTAGGGAGGCTCTACTAATTTCCTGCGATCCCCAGCATCCCAAATCAATAGAACGGAGAGATAGATATTAGAAAGGAGGAGGATATCGCATATCACTGACCTGAGAGACTTGACAAGAGAACCCCCGGATAAAACAACGGTGAAGGCACCCCTTGTTTTGGCGAATTGATCAGATAGATGGGCGACATACTCAGCCAAGTCCACAGCCAGGTCTTCCTCCGACTCAAATACTTGTTTATTTTTCTCGGTTGATGAGGCCTCTGCCATTGACGTCTTTGGAGTCTTAAAAGAATTGGAATTGGTGGGATTGAACAACAATGAGAGTTGCCGTTTGAACCTGAGGGAGCAGAAAACGGAATCGGGCGATCAGGATCGAAAAGCCAAGGGAATGGAGTGGCGTGACAGGAGTGGTTGAAGTAGTAGAAGTAGCAAGGGAGTTCGGGTTGGGGAGGAGAGTCGGGAAAGAAGTACAAGAAGTACAAGAAAGAACAGGGGAGCAAGAGGCCATATGCAGAATCAAGAATGGAGCAGAGCAGGTGTCGACGTTTCATATTTTAAAATTTAAAAAAAAAAAAAAAAAAAACTAGTACGTGTTGGCAAATGGAGATTGGAGACTGAGTGAAGAGAGGACAAGGAGGTAGTAGTAGAAGGGCAGAAGAGTATGGGCCACCGGCACCTGTAAGGACAAGGCAGGGTGAATGAAGCGGATTATGGCGGTTGCTTGGCAGGTGGTGGCGTGGCGGCTACGAAGGGAAGGTGGAAATAGAATTGATATTTAACATGGGATAATTTCAAAAACCTCCCTCGAGGGTTTTGCCAATCTCATTTAATATCTCTAAAATTTTAAAAATTACACTTATCTCCCTTATCCACTTGAAAAAAACAATACTAACCTTAACATTCTATTGAAACTCTCTTGTTTGCCATGCTCATACAAAGGATGGGTTTTATAATCATTTTCCCTTCTTATTCATTTCTCTTATATTTTTATCACACAATATGAAAAACTATCAATATTGTCCTCAACCTCTATGTTGATCAAATGTCAAACTAGTAACTTTTTTTTTTTTTATAACATTTGATACCATCCAATTTTTTCTGCTCCTTTTTTTTTTAAAATTTTTGTATCAAAATCAAGAATAAATCGATAATAACAATGCTCAAAATTACTACCAAACTATGATAGTTCCATCATTGAACTAGTCCAAAAAGTTTTTAAAAAATTAAAATGACACTTTCTTCTCTATCTTAAAATTGATACGTATTTTCACTAAAGCACTAAAAAAAGGCTATTATAGCTATAGATTTATTGTTATAATTGATTATCAAACAATATAAAAAACTTGATGCTCATTCCTTTTATAATTACGCAAAATTACTCTATAATTATTTAGAATAATAAATAAAACTTTATGAGATAAGGGTATTTTAGAGAATTCATTGAATTTTTAACCCTTTTTTAAGGTTTGGTTACCAAAAATGTCACATTAATGAAGGTAAGTGCAATTTTTAAAACTTCAAAAGAGTTAAAGAGAAATAGCAGGAAATCTCAAGGAAAATTTTTGAAATTATCCACAACCGTTTGGGTTGGGTAGCAGGACTACGACACGACGGGACACGAATCACACCTGGGCTTTTGTCATTTGTACTCACGTAACTCATACCAGGCGGAGGTGGAAGGAGCCAAAAATCCAAACGGCAGATATTAACATCCTCATCTTTAGTTTCACTGATTAATAATTCCCGTGAAGATTTTGAATAATCCTCATAAAATGTAACAATAATAATAATAATGGAAAATTTGAAAGACAAAGCGGATGGAATTCTCTACGTACTGATTTAGTGTACTGATTTTTTTTGGTCACTCACCCCACAATTATATATATTTCAAATAACAAATGGCATATTCTACAGCAACGTACTTGTATTACACTGGACGGCAACTGAAGATTTAGCATACAAAGCCCAATTTGCTTATCACTAGCCGTCGAGGGATCGGTACTGGATTCTTAGAAAGAGTGTCCCTGCTTTCAGAACTCAAAATGTTCACCCCCTTGCAAGGAAGCAAATGAGAGGTCGAAAGGCAAAAATAAAAATAAAAATAAATGGCCCAAGGAAACAGAATACGGAAACACGATCAGGAGGGAAAGATCGGGCCAATGGGGACTCGAGGCACATAACAAGAGTAGCAAGATCGTAGCCTGAAATTCGCGACATATCGCATAATCATTCGCGACAGTTACTTAGCTGGTCTGAAAAATGTTTTGAATCATTTTGCTGGGAGATTCAAGGGCACCATATTCTAACTGAGATAACTCGTCTGCAGAGAGTTGCCAACCAAGGGCACCTAAATTCTCCTCGGCCTGTTTGACTGACTTGACTCCCGGAATTGGAATTGTTCCTTTGCAGATGCACCAGTTTATAGCAACCTATGTGGACAACAATGCAATTAAAGTCCTAACATAAAAAGTTACTACTATCCTAGCACAAGTGTCATTACTTGCCTAACTTTTTTGCTTTGTTCACATTCCTCAGCCTTTCCCCATTTGAATTTTCAATACTGCTCGGATCTCTATTTAAATTCACTAGAACATAGGAGATTAGGAGGTAAGAACGCTCCAAAGCTTGATAGTTAGGTGGTCTCAGAATAGTGATTATCTACTGTTTAAGTCCTAACATTCTAACATGTGACGAGCACAATGCAACTTCAAAGTCAAGGGATAGATACCTGTGACATAGTTTTCCGTCTTTTCTCGGCAATTTCTTTTAATGAACTTAGTAAGGGCTCCAATCCGGGCAGGATTTGTCTAAATAGTAGGCCCCTACATGAGTTGCAGCAAAATACCATGAGGCAAAGCATGAGAGAGCTGCCCGGTATGTAATATTTGGAGATCAAGGCACATGCAGCTTTTAACAAGTGGAAGAATGTGAAAGTTCATTTACCTAGGTCCCTGAGGAAGATTAGAAGGGCTGTATTTCCCGGTTAGCATCCCAAGCCCCAAAGGACTATACGAAATCAATCTAATACCCAAAGAATCACATAACTTCTTGATCTCCATTTGGTCCCTTCCCATGCTAAGCAGTGAAAACTGAACCTGAACATTGGCAAACCCTGAACACAAAATTATCAATCACAACAAAAACAGAAAGCTATTGAAATGCTAAATAAAAAGGTGTTATTGTCAGCATCCTGAAACTGCCAAATGACTTCTGGGCTCCTAAATGATCAATGCAAAATATTTAAACCCCTGCCACTCGACACATCTTGCAACCAACACATGTTGTAGGCCTCAAAATCTGATTAAGGACTCAGTAAAGGTCACCATCATGTATGCTCCACAGACATTCCAACAGATCTACTTGTATGTATCCTTTTCACTCGACTTATAAAGCATGTCTGTGTACTATGATTTAAGACGGGATGCAACAAACTCAAAAAAAAAAAAAAATTAAAAGTGGAAGTGTAATTATTTTTATCTATTATTGCCAGGCATTCAACTATGATTTCACAAAAACAGGTTAATATTCAGACTAGTATTGATTTCACTCAGAAGCCACAAAGAGAATAGCACCTGTGCAGAGCATAAAGGAACTCCCCTGGCTTTAAGGTAATCATGTATTTTCAGAAGTTGTTTTGGCCCATAATTGCTCACACCAACTGCCCGAACTAAACCCTGCATTCCAAGATTTCCATAATGTAGTCACAAATCTTTGTAATGAACCAAAACAAAACTAAGGACATTGTGCTATTAATTATCCAGGTATCATGTCAATTTGTATAAAAGCCAAATGATAACAATCATCATGAGCATGGAACCAAGTAATGGCTGCGATTATTGAATAAATGCCTACAAGATTACACCTTCTCATGCATTGCAACCAAACCATCCCAAAGAGCTCGCTCTTGAAGAGGAGCATAATTGGCAGTTGACCAGTGCAGCTGTCCAATTCCTATTTGTTCAATTTGCATCCGATGCAGAGAAGACCTTGGAAAAAATTGTGCATGATCATTTATCCAATCAAGAAAACTAGAAAAAACTGACATTAGGCTCTCAAAGATATCCTGTCCTGGCTCCTTGTGGAATCTCATTTACTTGGAATGGATTATTATCTCAATGTCCCTCACTTTTAATTGGAAGAGAGCTCAGATCTTGTTTCACTTAGAACTCAAAAAACACTAAACATCAATTAAAATAAAGAATTAGTAGCACACTTGCAAGCGTTGACAAATTGTCCAGGTGTTAGACGCCATGGATATGCAGCAAACTTTGTTGCAATGACAATATCATCTTGGAATGCCTTTCTTCCTGACCAAAAAAAAAAAGGCTGGTCTATTAGCGGTCTTGACAAAAACCAGACTTGTAAAAGACCAAAAGATATTAGTCTCTATAAGCTTTAGTAGAAAGAAAAAAAACTGAGATGCAGAAGTGAAAGGCAAAGCGGACAGGACTTCATCCATTGCCAATGACACTTAAGACAGCATCATACACTCCGACAAGAAACACGCCAAAACAAACAGCAAAAGACATATGGAGAACCAGTTGATTCCTAACGCATTCCTTTACTGACTAGCAAACTTAAGTACTAAAATTCCTTTTTAAAAAAAAAATAGTATATCAGTAACTTTTTGCAAGCATTGCAAAAAGGCAATTAGGTAAGATAAGAGCTCAAATACCCTGCTACGTATGTCATAAATGGTCACTGAACATCCATAAATGGAGGTTAGGCCATAGGTGACAAGATAAAAATAGCAGTGGTAGACTATTGCAATCCCAAACCAAGAAATCAATCATCCATCCACCAAACTTCTGACGGAATCAGTTTCCTCAAGAATATTACCACAAAAAAAAAGTAATAGCAGTGGCAGCAGCAGTAGCAGATGATAATATCACCAAAAAAGGTGAAACAAAAGAAGCGGACCTTGAAACTCGCGGATGAATTTGCCAAGAAGTCTCTCGCTTTGTCCATTCAACTTCCCAGTTCCATAAGAATCAGCAGTATCAAAGAAATTAATCCCATTCTCCAGGGCAAGATTGAAAGTGTCCTGAAGCTGAGAGTCCATTGATTCCTGATAACCCCACAGAAGCTGGTTCCCCCATGCCCAAGTCCCAAACCCCATGGGTGACACTGTCAGAGGACCAATCTTTACCTGCCAATATTCCCAAGAAATGAAAATCCCGATCTATCAAATACTACTGGTACACAGCATATTAGTTTATTTACTTCATAATGTATGTACTGGCAGTGTATAACACAATTTCACTTGGTACCTATCTGTTCCTTGATGGGATTCATCAATTAAAGACTTACTAGCTAGTACTTAAATAATACCTTTTGCCAAGGCCAGAAACGAGGGAATTTGAGGGTCTTCAGGGAATTTAAGAGTGATGATGGGATAATGGAGTCCGCTGTTGAAGCTTTAGCTCCGCTGCATTTAACATACCAAGTGGGTGGTGCTGAGATTGATATTGATGCGGGCATCCAGACTGAGAGAGCCATTGCTCTCACCTCCCTATATTGTTGAAGCTTTAGCTCCGCTTTGCTGACTGTTTTCTGTGGAGGACAGACAACGCGTATATACATGTGTGCGGTAAAAATTAAAAAAATGAACGCTGAAAACCATTTGAAGTTTATTTTGATACACAGAATTGAACCAGATACATACAGTAGTACTCTTTAATTCAGTGGCATTCGATTATGAAATCACGAAGCGAAAGCGGGAAGGAGCGGCTCTATCTAAAATTAGCAAAACAAATCCATAACTGGCAACAAAAATTTCAGCCATTTATTCAATTCGAAGGCTAAATGGGGGAAAGAAAAGAACAGTAGCAAGTAGCAACCGCTGTTGAAGAATGAGTAAAAAGAATGTTTGTTCTAGGGATAATTCCAAAAACCTCCCTTGAGGTTTTTCACAATTTCATTTAGCTCCTGGAGGTTTTTAAAATTACACATGCCTCCCTTATCATTTAAAATGACAACACTACTCTAAAATATTTTAATGAAATTCCCTCGTTTGATATCTATAATGACTTTTAAAATTATTTTTTTATTTTTTTCCTTCGTATTCCTTTTTAGTTTAATTTTTTGCTAATAAAACTGTAAAACTACCACTATTACCTTTAGTTTCTACTATAATCAAATGTCGAACTACTGATTTTTTTTATGAGTTAACTTTATTTGTAATCAAATATTTTTTGCTAATATTTTTTTCTATTTTTTGGTATTAAAATTAACAATAAATCAAAAAGAAATGGCCCAAAACCATTACTAAATTATGATAATCTCACTACTCGAAAAATTCATAAACTCTAAATTAATTATTTCAACATTTTCTTTTCTACCTTATAAATCTAAATCCATAATAAAATACCATCAAAAGTATTCTATTATAGTAATAAATTTATTATTATATTTGTTTATCAAATAGTATGTATGGGCATAAAAATTTTGGCACATTTTTCCTTATAATGACACTACATAATCTTATATTTGTATAGAGAAATAAATTAAAACTCATTACACAAGGGCATTTTTTATATTTATTTAAAAATATTACCAAGTCAATATTATTTTAAGATCTTATTATTTGTATAGAGGTAAATGTAATTTTTCAAATCTCATGAGAGCTGAGTGAAATTGTTAGAGAGATTTTTGAAATTAACACATTTGTTCTATGGGATAATTTCAAAAACCTCCCTTAAATTTTTTGACATTTTCACCCCAGTTTTAAAAATGTTTTTGACAATTTCACACATGTTTAAAAATTATATATACCTATCTTGAATTTATCATTTTGGTAACAATAATCATTCAATGTTCAAAATTTTTGAATAAATAACCCAAAATGCCCTCGTGAAATTGTGAAGTACATTTTATCTTTTTATAAAATTCTTTAAAAAAATATATAGAACATGCATAAAATTTCAAGTCTACTTTCAACCATCATCTTTACTATGTTAAATCTTTCATATTCCAATATTTCAAATTAGTACAATTATCACCATGATCATCACACCATCAATCCCTAATTTCTAAAATCTTAATCTAAATTAAAAAAGCAACAATTAGTATTATTAAACTTAAAAAAAATTCACCAACTGCATTAGTATAACATCTCATCCCCTAAATGTTGGAGTAAAAACACTAGTCCCATCAATTTTAAACCACCTTACATTTTCTTCTATTCATTTTCAGATCCTCCAATCAAAACTAAAATTAATTTGTAATACATTAAAATTATGTTTAGGACATAATTGGTTATTTCACGTAGGGTTGCAAACGAATCGAGCGGCTCGAGTCAAGCTCGAGCTGGTTCAAGTCGAAATCGAGTTCGAAATCGAGTTCAAGATATTAAGCTCGTTAGCTCGCGAGCTCGAATATATATATATATATTTTTTATTTTAAGTATATATATATTTTTTTAAATTTTAAGTATATATATTCTTTATTTTAATAATAAAATTACATATATATTCTTAATATTTTATTATTTATTAAGAAAATTATTATTTTATTTATTTTTTAAAAAATAAAAATAATTATTTTTTATTTTTTTTTTCAAGCTCGAGTTCACTAAAATTATGTCAAGGTTCGGCTCGATTAGACCAAAACTCGAGCTGGACTCGTTTGCCGCCCTAATTTCACGGGTGAAATCTTATTTTTGTTTTCATTGAATGTTATTAAAAACCTCAAGATTACTAGGTAAAACAACAAAGAAGTTTATGACGGCTGTGGGATTTGAACCCACGCCCTTCCGGACCAGAGCCTAAATCTGGCGCCTTAGACCACTCGGCCAAACCGTCGTGATTGGTGTTAATGTAGTACAGCTTCCTCTTTTTTGAATTTGAACATCTTCTTGAATCAGTCCTAGTCACATACATGTCCAGTTCTTTTTCTCCTATTCTGAGTTGAATATGTTGATGATGGCATAAATAGTGATCTTCTTTGTTTTGTTTTGAGGTCTGCTTTCAGCAGGTCATTAAAAGTTGATTTTTTTTTAAATTTTAATTTTTGGGGAATCCGTAATCCTCATCATAGTGTAGTAATTCGATTTTTCCAGTTGTCATGATCTGCGCATGTCTCCCTATTCCTCCTTTTCACTGACCGGTCGTACAATTCTTTCTCTGTTTTCATAAAAATTTTGTCCTCCTTCTTTTTCTCGCTTTTATTAAACCGGGGATGATCGAAGCTTTCGACTGAAAAGGAAGATGGATAGACTGGTTTGGTTGTTGGGAGCTATCGTTTAGCGGTATCCTGGCATTATATTCGGTCAGCAACAGTTAGTAAATGCCTAGTAGTAGTTCTCTGATAAATCATGTCAAAATTACAGAGGGGAAGAAAAACAAAACAAAAAAGGAAAGGGAGATTCAATTTGGGTTTCCCTTATTCTGCATATGTACTGCTGGCTTGTTCTACACATGTACTGTTGAGCGTCGATCATTCATTCACATTGTTTTAAAGATTCAAGAAAACCTCGAGGAGGGGAGAAGATGGTAGAAATGGGTTTGGGTATCCGGGCTCATACTGATCTCGATAAACCGAATTGTCTCCAAGCCATTCCAGTACACTTTTTCTCCTTCCGGCTGTCTCTTTCTCATGGAATTCTACCAAACCAACTTTGAGGATGGATAGCGAGATACTGATCAGGCTAAGCCCCGAAAATTCTTTTCCATGGCAAGTGCCAGATACCTTAGGCTTTTAAAGTTCTGGAGGCATATGCACCGGATTTTCTGGTATCTCCATTCTGTCTTCTTTCATTATTAGCAAAGGCCATCTGAGAAATCCCACCAACTTGAAGGGCAACATGATTCATCCAAGAGCCCATCTGAGACAAGATTGCACCATGGCTTTCGTGATGCAGATGTACTCTCTCCTTGTTCAGTCAAGATATCAAAATTTGCTTGGTCTTCCTTTCCAAAGTGTTCATTTACGCCTACCCCATCAACATTCACCTTTGTTGTCCTCTCATCATCTTCTCTGCGCTCAGGATGCTCGTCTCTTTTTGGCGGAGCTGTATGCTCTGCATTTTCATTTGAATCCTTGCTACTGCTCTGCCTCTTATTGGAGTTTTCCAGCACACCATTTAGTGTGTGCAACTGTAAGAGAGCAGTTACAAGAAAGTAAAGGAACAAGAAATAGAATAGATAACATTGAAGTAACGACTCTTAAATTAAGGAGAACCGGTTGTAGATACTTAGATACCTGCTCAAGCAAAGACTCATTTTCTTTCTTCAAGGCTTCAAATTGGTGGCATAGAGCATCGAAATTCGCTTTTAGTACTCTATATTCTTGCTCTAGTTTCTTTGATTTCCATCTCGCCCTTTTGTTCTGAAACCAGATTGATACCTGGCGCGGCTGCAGGCCTAGATCTTTTGCCAGCTGCATCTTGTTCATTGGTTCAAGCTTTGCCTCCCGATTAAACATGGACTCAAGTGACTTCACTTGTTCATCACTGAACCTCTTAGCATTGTTGCGCCTCTTTCTCTTCGGAATTGGGAAAGGGCTGTGCTTGTTGGAAGGCTTCCAGCGCTCTTGTTCAAAATAGCCTGTTTGTTCCATCGCGTTGTTGATTTCTGAGTCTAAACTCCTTTATTTAACTCCTTTTGTCGGCTTGAGGGGCAATAGACTACACTCTATGTTCTAGCCTACGCCTGCTGCTCTTCCGAAGCTGTTGCAGATGTGGGCTTTTGATATATAATCCTGCATGTAGAAAAGCCGGAATGAGGTGGGTAGGATAGAGGTGTGATGCAATTGACTGAAGTTTTTTTTTTTTCATTCTAGTAGGTGACGGGTGAAATTTAAAAAGCGAAAATGACATCAAAAATTTTTTTTTTGAATTCAAACCCTCTAATTTTTAGAATTCCAATCTGCTGATTGCGATTGTTGTATTTCTTCAAGATTTAGGGGGCTCTTATCTACGCCATTGTTTCCATAGATTAAGTTAGTGTACCTTTGTGCTCGAATAAAATTCATGTGTGCAACGTTTGTAATTGCAAAATAATCATGTAAGAAATACAACCACAGTAAAACTGCATGAAAACCCCCTAAACATGCTTAACCCGTGTCTTGAGAAACGCCTAGGCCTACCGTGGTTGCTTTCAAAGTCATCAGCTTGATGGATGAGTTCATGTATGTGATTTTATCCTTTCACAGTCTCCACATCTCTATATTGGCTTTATAATTTTGCCTTGTTTGGCTATTATTTGTTTCTAATAATTTGGTGGCCTTGATGAGATAAGGGGAGAAAGGTTTTTCTGTCCGAATTTGACCGCTCATCTTCATGAATGCGGGGATGTAGCAATTTTGATTTAAACTTGTGCTAGTGCAAGACTCTTGATTACCAAAGTGCTCGTCAGTTGTTTGTTACTAATCAGGTATAGAATTTTGCGAAAGGGGGGATTGTTGGTGATTACTTGTACTAATTCGTAGCTCTTGTTTGATGCTTTGCCTTCTTCTTCTTCTTCTTCTTTTTTTCTTGTTTTTTACTTCTGATTTTCATTTTCCTGACAGCAAATTTCTCCCCGGAAATAACTTAGGCGCTAAAAGACAGATGTCAAACAGAACTTTTCTTCTTGACGTTTAAGTCGGAGGAAGTGCCGTTTGGAATACTGGGCATGTCCTGTCCACGGTAGGCGGTATGGAATTCAAGGGCCTATTGCATTCTTCACAGGTGTCATCACCTCCCTTGGGAGTCCTTTGGAGTTTGTTTAATATCTCCAAGGCAAATATGACCCACCTAATGGTTCAAAGTCATTCCATACAAGGAGGTGGAAGTACCCCAGTGGCTTATCCAAAAGTATGTTACGCATCGGACTGAGGGTGAAGGTTAATCTAATCAATCTTAAAGTTTCTCTAAAATAAAGAATGGTTTTGGACCACTCAGACTAGTTTTTTTTTTTGTTTAACTTGGGAACTTGCTGATCTGGTCTTTGGTATTCAAGCATTTTTTTTTCCTCCCAAAACCCATAAAATAAAGAAACACAAGAAACACGAGGATCTCCCACCCAAAAAAAAAAAAAATATATATCACTTATCTCCCGTCCATCATATGACATATCCTCAGAGATTCGGTGTGGTGCTGGTTTCTTCTATTCTTTCGTAGCATTTTGTTTTTTTCTGAACCCTTCTCACTAGATCTTTTGTTTGTCCCGTAAGTGAATCCTCATCTTAAACTTGCAAAAAATAATTTTCAAAGCCCTATCAGACTCAACGTCAAAAGGTGCATCTTAGATTTTTGTTCAATTTCTTTTTGCACCCTGCAACGCTGGAGTGAGTGAACTCTCAACTTTCCCTCCCTCCCCTCCCTCGCAAAAGAAAATATCACGGGCGTTGTCAAAAGGTGTCTAATGAAAAATGAGTAGCCGCAAGTTTCTGGAGTTGGTAACATTTATTTATGCTTGGTTGAAGGATGAACAATGACACGTCCACATCAGGGCCCAACTTTGCGAAGAAATTGCGATCTATTCCTCTCTCACTGACTAACACCTTCGTGAAAATGACCCGAGAGAGCCCCAAAAATAGCCAGATGTGGAGGGATGATGATTGCTGAGAGTTTGCATGGACGACCCGCATTGGGCGAAGAATGGGTGGGAAGAGATGCGTATTGGAGCCGTCGGATCTCTGATGATGCATGGGACAGGTGTTCAGAGCGGACTGGTGCCACAAATCAATGCGTCTGGATGATGGAAGATACATAAATTCTGTGTTCGCTTTCACAGGCTAGAGGGGGCAGCCGATGGTGTTTCGTTTCGTGTACAGAATTGTTAGCTAGTTTTTTGTGGGTGGGGGGATGGATTTGGAAATTGATGATTCCATCATCGGTCATCATTATGGAGATGATGTACAATAATTAATATGCACCATGGACACTGTATTGGATGAGATTGGTATTTTGCTAATATGTCAAAGGTTGATTGCCACTTGCATCTACAGATACTGGACAAGATGTTTGGAAGTTGTACTAGTCTATCTTCTTCGTTTTTTTGGATAAATGTCCGTGTATCTCAACTCTGAAGATCGGTGGGTATTTTGTGCTAGTGAGATGATTGGATTACTATTTTTAGAAATTCTGTGGAAAGATATTCTGTACGTACGCTGCAGTGATTTGATATATATAAAATAAAAATATGATTAAAAAGATGTGTTTAAGAAAAAAATATAAATTCTTGCGGAGTATTACTTGTTGATTAGGGCTTTGCTTCTTCATATATGTATTGGATTAAAATTGCTGCTGGTATCCCTTTGTACTTTATCAAGATTAGAGGCGTTACTACTTACTAGTGTAGTGGCGCCCATTCTCCTGCTCCTCTCCTCGTTGTCTGAATTTAATTTCTTCTAAAAGAATACGAGTATCTTGAAATGTGAAAGGTGATTAGGATTTTTATTTTTGTAAAATATAATCTTTCATAGTTTCTTCGTCTCATTTTGATAGTTTCGATACTTTTTTTTTTTTGCACATGGTTTAAGAAAATTAGCTATCTTTATTGAAAAAGTAAATCTAAGCCACTATTTTTCTAAAATATCTTTACATTAATATTAGTAGTATAATTAATCATTATATTTTTACATTAATTGCAACAACAATACTGATGAAAAGTGACACTATTTAAGGCATGAATCAAAGCAATCGATAAATAGAGTGGGTTATATTCATTGATGACGTTTTACATTAAACAAGGGCATTTTAGAAAAAGTTAAAAATTAACTATATATTCTATTATTAGAAAGTAGACTATAATTTGAGATAACTAGAAAAAAGAAAAATAAGACTATTAAAATGGGACAAAGGGGGTATAATTAAAACTCTCTCTACTCTTCTCGTTGTTGTTATTATTATGATTATTATTTCCTTTCTTTTTCCTCACTTTCCACCATATTTGTGTACTCCATGCCATAAAATGAAAAACTACTTCTTAGTCACTTTTGTGTTTCTTGTTTTTGGGTTGATAAGTACCTTTTACTCTTTTAGAGGTCAATGGTAAACACCTTCCGGACTTTGGAGTTTGTGAGTTCAGATTTGTGTGCTCCGGCTCGGTCCAACCGTGCTGTAATTGCGTCGAAAGTGACTAAGGGAGTTGGACTTTGTTTGAAAGCTGACTGGACTCGGGCTATTCTGATGTCAGTTTAGTACATGTTTGGGCTAGACGAACTTAAGAAGCCCAATTTGCAATGCAGAAATTGCCAATAGCAGCTGTTGTATATTTTTGACTCATGAGCAGGACGTGCAATACCTTAGCAGAGTTGTGGTACGTATTTTTGTAGATGCTGTATTACCCGTAATTTTCTGTAAATTAAGTGTCAAAATATTACCCGTCAATTTTTTTTTATATAAATATACCTAAAGGCACTACGCGTAATGAATCTGGGTATCGTGGACTATGCTAAAGGACCGATTGAAATTTCTCTGGGGCCCATTTAAGGTCAACAGCTGGACTCTGGGCCATTATGCTGGTTCTGAACTAGGCCCATCCCGTTATTGCGCGTGTTTTCAGAGGATCAAATGTAAGAATAGTATACTATTTCTTTCTAGTACAGTCCAAATCCGTGACTGCCTGACTTACCGCTATTATCTGCAGATTACATATTCCTTAAATGATTTTTCTTTAAAAAAAAAAAAAAAAAAAAGTGGAGTGGAACTGTGGAGTTATAACGTTCGCTTTAAGAAAAGGTCAGACCAAACACGGTCGGTTTCTGCGTTAAGTTTGCTATTAGCCACGTGGGCAGAAGTTGCACCCCGTCTACGGAAAGAGTCGAAACAACACCGTGGATGCGTTTCACTTTCCTTGCCCCTCCGGCCTCCGCTACATGACTTTCCGTTGCATTAGAAACAATTTCTCCCCATCACACTTCAATAAAATTTATTTTTAAAAATCAACACAATTTATAATATATTTCACTATTTGTGTTATTTATATATATAATTTTTTATGAAATTAATTAAGTTTTGTCGTTTGATTAATCATTGCAAATTTTATCAACATGATTTTGACCTATTTTTTCACCTTTATTTTTTACGTTCCCTCCTCCGAACCACTTAATCCATTATTCTCTCAACTTTTCATCATTTAAATATTTTTTTTTGTAAATTAAGTGCCAAGATTTTTTAAAAATATCATTTTTCAATATGTTGATCTAAAGATCGGACGAAAAATAATGACATAACTGCATAAATCAATAACATTATATAAATTTAGATATAAATAAATAGAGAAACCAACCGGGGGGGGGGGATCCAATAATGCCTCGGGTCTTCAGGCAAATTCAACCAATTTATTTAAGGCAAAGAAGAAGACAATAACGCTGTTGTTTTTTCTTCCTTTCTTATTCTTCTTTTAATAAGAAACTGGTGAAATTTAAGAAATAAGGAGGGCGAAGGAAATTTTGAATTCAAAATCAATCATGCTGTTTTATGTGTAAATCCAATTTGATCCATGAATTTGTCATCAGCATTTGGGCAAAATTAATTTCAAATGCACGTGCTTTTCGTTCACCTCTCTCATAATTAAGAAACCAATATATATGTGTGTGTAGTGTGTACTTTTTTTTTTTTCCTGCAACGATAGATGTTCTATATACCTAATCTAGGCTAATCTAGGGGAAGGGATAAAGGGAATGGCAACTAAGACCAGCACACACATATACGTGTGTAGTAGTTGTACTTGCTAGTTGTGGCTTGCAAATGGCGGCAAATTTCAGTTACATTACAGCTATTGATTGGGCTCAAGTCCAAGCAGCCAACCCACGGGCCACACACTGCACGGCCTTTGGTTGATTTGCTTTTGGACTTCGCAGTTTAATTGCAATGCATTGTTGTTATTTCGTGGTCGATAGACATTCTCTTTGTTACCGCCAAAAAACTAAAAGGAAGGACAGATGTGTCGTCCACTGATCCCTTCGCAGGTAACTTTAAACATAGAAAGAGTTAATATATAAAAAGCAAGTGAAAATCGCCGTATATCTAAACGATAAAAAACAAATATAAAAATTCTTAAAATCAAAATGAGGGGATCATTGTTCAGTTTGTCTCTGTCATGAGTCGTATATTGTTTAGAATAGGATTTTTCTTAAACATTCTTTGTTTAGGGTAGTGTTGCTTTTGCTAAAAAAATATATATATATTTTTAGAAGACAAAAGTACTTTTAATGTATTTAATGAGCATCATTTCTTGAATTTAGGGGTTGAGTTTTTGACCAATAAGTCATTTTTTGGCATCTGTTTAAAATTGGTGCTTTTAGAGCGATTTTTGTATTTCAAAAAAAAAAAATAACTTTAGCAATTTTATTATAAATTTTAAACTAAATAAAGAGATAAGTATGTTTTAGGAATTTAAAATTGCACATTATCAAATGGAAAAGGTACTTATACAAGCATACATCCAAACAAAATGATTAACCACTTAACAAGTTACTTCAATAAAAAAAAAACTCTACTAATTAGGTGTCTTTTAATAAGTTATTGCAATCCTAAATAGGCCTTTATACCTCAGCCTTGGCACAAGTTATCGCATATAGATTGCATATAACCTCTAGATTGCCAATATTTAATGTTTCTTATTTTTTACATCAATAAATTTAAATGCATGACACAAAATATGGAATTAATTTTAAAAATCTCGTTTTACGCATCTGTCATGTATCTAAAGCTTTAAACTTTAAAAAAGGGAAAATAAAAGAAAAAACTTTATAATGATATAGTACAAGTAACATCAATACTCTTCCTAAATGATATGATACGCAAGTAATTTCCCCTTCCTTTGTAGGCAATAACTTACTTCTATGTATGCATCAGTGCGTCTTAAAGGTTATAAATTATTTCATCTAATAGATTATTTATTTGTTTTTTTTTTTAGAAGAAAAGCTGAAGATTAGGATGACTGAATCTCTAGCACAAAACAATTTTGAAACAATATACAATAGCTTCAATGTTTTGGATAATACAAAAGTACAATTGACAGCATTCTTTTTTTCTATTCAAGTTGGATGTGTTGTATTGTGGTATTTATTTATTTTTATTACTCTTCCGTCTCTTTTCTAATTGTCAGGTATAAGATTCAAATTCTAAATTTAGTAGCAAGAAAAATCATTGAACCAACCTTAGTGATTTGGTATCTACTTAATACCATAGAATTGAGTTTAAGTGTGCATAATAGATAGGCCAAGGCCTTACTCAATTATGAATCTATCCCTAAAATCTACAATTACAAGTAGCTTAGAACAATCGGGTGCAAATCGATTGTTGCTCAAAACATTAGGCTTCATGTTTATTTTTTTCATTTCTTTCTTTGAAAGCTTATTTTCTTATTATGACTAAACTATTCAATTTGATTTTGTTACATTTCTTGCATAATTGCGATTTTCTCCTGAGGAGGTGATTTGAAAGAGAGAGAGATATAATTATTGAAGTTGAGCTAAGTCCCGATTTCGGTGATTGGCCAATCAATTTGCAGTCGTAACCCTCCTCTTTATCCGAAAACAAGGAATCTACGTTTTCGTACTTCTAATTAGAATGGAAACACCGATTTTTTATTTTTTTAAAATTTTTTTGAAGATTTGAAATGGAAACACCAATTTTAAAAATTCGGTATTGAAATTTTTGTTAACCTTCTAATTCCAATTATTAAAATTGTTCTTCCAACTAAATTGAACACTTTTTTTTGTTTTTTTGTTTTGTAATTTCAGGTACTTAAACTAGCTTATAGAAGGAGAAAAATGTTCACATCTAGATTAAAAAACACAAGCCAAAAAATAAAGTTATAACGATGAAAGGAAAAGGAACATATTACTATTACGAAATTTTACCAAACTTATCTATACTTGCTAGTAACGCAGTTGTGTTGCGCAACCGGAGCTGTTGACCGGTTGAATCTTTACGGTGTCTTACTTCTTTTGTTTCATGTAAATGTCATACTTTTCATTTTAAAATATTTCAAAGCATTTGTTACGTTGAAAAAATTAAAATACATTTTAATATTTTTTTTCAATATAACTCTTCTTTTTAATCATATGCATGTTATTATTTAAATTAAAATTTTGAATTTATAGAGATAAATTTAGAAAAAAGAACATAAATATCACAGTCAAATCACTATTTTTTTTTTTAAATTGAATTCTTTAAACATGACTAAATAGTTGAGACGAAGGGAATAATATTTAAGAAAAGCAGAAGAAGAATATTAGCAAAAAGACATGAGGTGTAGAAATGATGGTCACAAATGAATGGCCGGGGACATGGTTCTTGGTGACGCAGGAAGCGAAATGATCACGCTATGTTTCCTTTTCCTTTTCCTCCTTTTCCTAAAGGAAGAAAAGAAAAAGATGCGGAG
>NW_020863241.1:0-16509 GCF_003713205.1 Coffea eugenioides | reverse complement strand
AGTAGGTTATTTAGTCTCCTAACTAAGTTGGAAAACAAGTTGGAGTTGGAAACTTCCTTTGAAGACCTTGCTTAAGCAACTTCCTAATTCTTCTCAAAACAGCTTGGTCTCTTCCCTCCTTCAATCGAAAATTTCCAGAATTCCTCCCTCTTATTCCCTTCCCAAAGTCGGCTAAGAGAAACCCTATAAACCCTCTTAAGCAGCCGCCCACTATGCTCACAACACAAACCAGAATTGGACCACTGAAATTTCCAGATTTCTTCCTTCTTGAACCCCTCCCAAGGTCGGCTATTGTCTCCTATTAAACCTCCCCTCACAGCCGCACACTTACCCAAGCAATTCGGCTCCCTCTCTACTCCAAGAACAAGAAATTCGCCCTCTCTCCTACAAGACAGTTTTGGTCCTTGTCACTCCAGAAATTCGGCTCCAATGGACTCCCAAGGGCATGCGAGTGATGTTACTCAAGAACCTCCCAAGAAATTCACTCCTCAATCAAGAAGACCACGTATGGATGCAAGATCTTACAAGAAACTTTTTATAAGAAAGGAAGTGCAAGTGTTCAAGGCTCAAGGTGATCAAGTTGTTCGAAGGGTGGTTCAAGTTTCCAAGACTCAAGATCAAGAACCCCAAGAAGAGGTTGGCCAAAACTTTTGAGTTTGTTTCCTTTTCTTTTTCTTTTGTTCGAATTTTCTGTTTGGGTACAAGCACGATGTAAACAAAACTGATCTTGGCAATAAAATTCGACTTCCCCTTGCTTCTTGTTGTGCCACCCGATTGCTCTTCTATCTTTTCTTTTCGATTCTGTTTTTTGTTTTTTTTTTAACTAGGCAAAAGAACTACACCTGGCCGAAAGGGTTCAAAACCCAGATTTTGGTCAGGCCCTAATTTACTTCACCCAACAGCCCCAAAACTCCAAGATTTTATCAAGAACTTCCAAGAACTTCAAGATTAAATTCAAGAAACTCAAGAAACCTAAAACTCTTGTAGATTTCCTTCAAGATTCACAACTCCAACAAGTTTGATCCACAAATCAGTTTAGAAAACTAACTAAAACAACTTAGATTAAACAATTAAACACTTGGACAGATTTGGCAACCACAAGAACCCTAGCCGCACAAAACCCTAGCCGCGGTTTTCCTTTTTGTTTTTGTTTTTTTTTTTTGCAATTTTGCTAGACCAATTGCTGGGCAGAATGGATGTCACTAGAGTATGAAATCTGGGCAGATTGGGACTAACAACAATAACACACAGCTGTCCAGAAATTTGACACGACAAACAACAAGAACTAGCGGACAGAATTTTGTTTTTTTTTGTTTTTTCACTCGGACAGCATGCAAAACAGATTGTTTGTTTTTTTTCTTATATTTTTTTTTTTTTGACTTAACAACGGACCTCAAACAACAAGACTACGACCAGAATTTCTAGGCAACAACGAAGGAAACGGCACAACAAGCAACAATGCTAATGAACAGATTTTTTTTTGTAAAACAAGGCAGCGGAAAATAAGGAAAACTAAGACAAGACTACGGATATAACGAAAGATACCTCTACCAAAGCTCTGATACCAACTGATACGTTCCTCGATCAA
Source organism: Coffea eugenioides (assembly GCF_003713205.1). Lineage (NCBI taxonomy): Eukaryota > Viridiplantae > Streptophyta > Magnoliopsida > Gentianales > Rubiaceae > Coffea > Coffea eugenioides. The sequence continues at coordinate 14,921 of NW_020863241.1, read as the reverse complement.
CACGTTTCGAGACACGTAGCACGTTTGCCCAAGGATCTAGCGAGGATGTCCAACGCTTGGAATTGCGGGGTCTAGAACCAAACGGACGACACGATATGATTCAAGACGGTAGACGACACTCCGATGAAGGTGAATACTCCAGGGGAATCGGTCGGTAGAACAATCTAGGACAGAACGCAAGACTGCTCAAAACCCTTGCCAAAGCAAGTAAAGGAATTGTAACTCTCGAACGTAAGAGAAAACAATACTGAATTTTTATGATAAAACGACTACCTAAAACCTTACAAAGCAAGCCTATTTATAGGCTAAAGTGACTGAAACCCTAAAGGGACTAGGAAAGGGAAAAGTCGGCCCATGGTCTTGGGACAAGATGGGCCGGCCCGTGCTCTTACTTAAACACTAATCAATTGCTAAATAACTACTAAGGCCTAAGGCCCTATTCGGCCAACTCATTTGGAGGCCCACTTGAGTCTTCATGGGCTTGGGTCATGGTGTAGATAACTCGATTAAAATCCTTCAAGCCTTCAATATCTCTATGGACGCCATGTTGGCTTTGGACAATTCGAACAAGGGCTTGGAGGGATTCTTTGCAGAGCTTGGCTCGTGCACGTGTGACTGGGCCCAATGGAACTCGGACTGGGTCATTACTTGGGCTAAGGTCCGTGCACACATCAACATCCTTTGTGTTTACTAACTTTTCCTAGCCCATTCAAGGCTTCATTCTTCCCATGAAATAGCTTCAACTCAAGCATATAAATATCAAGCCCACAACTCACTACATCAAGCATATAACCGTCTCTACTCAAGTTTAGCAAAATGAAACCCAAAGCTGAAATTCTTAATCACAAGCTTGAATTTTCTTTAGGCAAGTCATAACAAAGCTATCAGACCATGGTCAGTACTTAAGCATGACGTGTGGTAGAAAATTCACCATAAAACCATAAATTACCATAACACTAGTTCAACCCATGAAATTTTCCATAAAGCTGCCAAAAGTACTACCTTAATCCACTAGTTTTCCTATATTGGTAGTAGAGGAAAATTGCTAGCCAAAGTTACCTTGTAACCTCAAGAAAGATGGAAATCCAGGGCTTCTTCCTCAAAAATCGCTCCACCAATACCTTGAAATCTTTCTTAGTTAACATTTCCATGGAGTAACTTCAGATTCAAGTACAAAATTGAGGTTGGAGTTGGAGGTCTCTCTTTGGTTTCTCTTCTCTCTTGGTTCGGCCAAGTAAGAGGGAAGATGAAGACAATTCGGTCAAATTGTTGATTTAGTCAAGGTGAAAAATGTGACGCAAACCTTAATCTCGATAGAAAGAAGAGTTACAACATGGTTACTATTCTTGCTAGCTCTTTAACCCATACACTCTGTACATTAAATCATTTCTTCCCTTCGAGCGACAAACGATAAATTTTTAACTCAAAGACCAAAGTAGGGCAATAAACTCAGGGATAAGGATCCAATATTGCACCACCACAAATATTTCATAGCACTTATTAAAACAGCAGGTACCAAGTCCACTGTTCCTAAGGGAATACATCTTGCTATATAAAAATATCACTATGCATAGTCCAATGATTATAACTTATCCAGGCAAAAACCTCATTAATGGCTATTCAACTTGGCAAATGTACTGGTACAAACTTATTCTGTACCTCTTCTGGAACCCCTTCATATTTCCTTTCAATCGTATGTTCTGATGCAATAGTTCAATGTTCTCTAGGTATTTTGGTTCCCATCATCTTTCCCAGTACTCAGTTCATCTCTTTTGGAACTCTATTTCTTTTTTAATAACCTCTATTTTCTTATGCAGATCAGTCACATTTGTCATCTCACTAATTCACTTATCTCGATAGTAGCTTGCCAGTAAATCAAAGGAGCAAAGTAAGTAACTAATTACAATTGGAAACTCTAGTCATATAATTTTTAAATTCATTCTCCTCCGATCCTACCACAAGGAATTAAACGTAGCTATCCTCAAGTGAGATAGACAAGATAATAGAATACAGGTAGGCTAATAGCTCAGAATACAATGCCACTCATTCTTATTCGGGAATTTCAATACGAGAGTATCCTTATCACTTATGCACATAGCAACCCTAAAGCGTACTTTATGTGTCGGAACTTATACCTCCTATCTCAATCTCTTGCATACAGGTATAGAATCCAATTCTTTTCTCAAATTCCCATGCATAATTCCAAAACTCACGATCTCGCCACGATCATAATCGAGTCAAGTCCATACTTAGACATTAGTGGATAGGTGTCAAGGAAGCATAGGAAAGAATGTCACAAGAGGAGTAGAAATATCCATATAGTTGTAATCAAACCGCCCCACATTCGAAATAAACACTTATCGTGTCTTCACAGTCATGGGTGAAGGAAACAGATCTTCAGTGCAAATTTCTCGACGTACAGTATAATCTAGCCACCATCTATAGAAACCCTGTCAGACTATTTTGAGATTAGTCCATGATAGCTTCCGAGATTTATTCCCTCAATCAGTCCAATAACTAGGTCAAATATTAGGATCTTTCGCGCCTTGACTTTTGCCATTAAAACTTGTCTCAAGTGCAATCAAGATACAGACCCTTATTCTAGGGCTCTCCACTTTTTGGTACTCAAGTACAAGAATCCACAATAAGGTAATTCACAACTCGAGCCGGCCGGTCCTAAGAGTAAATCACCCATATTACAGATTCCTACCCGACGTACATATCTATTCCTCCCAAGTATCCTGATAAAGGGTTTACGCTTATAACATTCATGATTCATAGCTTACGCCCAAAAAGAGCACCTAGTCCTTTCCACTGACTCACATAATCGAAACAATAACACCACTTGGCCCCAAGCTCACTTCGCGCAGAGACCACGCGAAGCAGTAAAATATCTTCCATTCTTTCAAACCAGTTCTCGGCAATTTCGGGATCTAGTTATCCAAGAAATTTAGGAGGTGTGAACTTTTGGAACTGATTTAGGACTCTATCTTCACTTACTTCAAGGTTCCTTTACTAGTTACCCGGTGTTTGACCTTGTTGGTCAACTGAATGGCCAGTAAACAGTAGATCCGTCATACGATTGATAGCTGTAGCTACCTGGTCCCCTACTCCACCTCCGGGTCCCTGGTTCTAATTGACTACAAACCTTTATTCCTCTTCTTGGTCCTGGACCTATTCTCCTTTATTACTCACTGGTCTAGGGTCCAAGTATTTTAACCAATGGGTAAGTACGTGTTGGTACATGATAGATGATTATTCCTTTTCAAAAGTCAAATAAAATGAAATCGGAGTCACAATAAGCGAGTGAAAATATAAAGCAATTAAATGCCAATGTCGTAATAAAGTCGAGGTCAAAGTCACCGTAACAGTCACAGGCCAATTCACAGTCACAGTCAAAGTCAAAGTATTATACATTCCAAGGCTCATAGTAGTTGTTTGTAAGATAACTAGACCAAAAGTATCAGGTACGAGACTCACAGATACAAATACAGTCATACAGTCATATCAAGGAAAAATCCAGTGCAAGTAGTCAAAAGAAAATTGTACAACCACCGAGTCACCACATCCCTTATCCTTTCTATGTATAGTAGTCAAAATCATCCAAAGTAGTAGCCTAGAGGTGTAGGCTTAGTTTGATGCGGGACTAGCTGACCCTCCTCCGGTCTAGGCAAGGTCAACACTTGCCTCGTCTCCAATGTTAGAGACTTCACCACTTAAGTCTACTGAAGTCCCCAAACAGGTCATCACAAACATTCAGGTTTGACTCGACTCTATTCCTCACTTTTATTGCCCCCTAAACGCGTTCCTGAGCTTCTCCAAGTTACATACAAAGATTTACCAATCCTTTGATGGCCTTCAACCATATCATACCTGTGCTCCTTAATTCGATCGGCTTGCATTTTAGTAGTTCTTCAGCTTTAAACCTAGCATTGTCCCGGGCAAGCAACTTTCGCTCCTTCACAACGGCCAACACTACACCATTAGAATAGGTAAAATTTGCAGACACTCACACCACTTGTAGTGATTAGATAAGCCCCAATAGGCTCTAGGCCTCCGGGTCTGATTTGATACTAAATCATCGGTAAGTCCCCACGGGATGGCTCGCCAACCGGTCTATTACTAGGGCCGCCAGATTCATCCAGCCTACACAAAGTGTAGATAAACTTAAGTACTCTTAAGGGAAAATAATCAAATATAATCCTCAAGTCGAAAATTCCTAACTCGCCCAAACCAATTCAAACCTAGGCTCAAAATTTTTTTTTTCCTTCCAGTGATCACTTAACTTTCAAACCAATCCCACAGTCCAGCATCCTGAGCTTTTATGTCTAGGATACTCTACAAAGATCTGAAGCCTAAGCTCTGATACCAACTGTGACAGCCCCACCTCTCCCTAGGGCAAACCCCAGGGTATCAACGGACTGCCTGCCCAACTCTCGCCAGGACTCAGTCGTTCAAACTACTAATATCATCAATGAAACGAATGTAACATTTGACAAAGCAGGGGATTGAAACACTAACTCAAACATAATCACTAATTCAACAATTCAGCTTAGTACATATATCATCGTATGCCAACTTACCACGCTTCACTCAAAATTACATAATATAAATCACCCTTAAGAATTTAAGCTTACAAGTCTGCTTAAACGAAAGTTACAACCTCAAAACGCAAGAATGGCAAAATAAAGCTAAGAAAGCCCTCGATCAAATCCCTTCCCGATCTGTTAAGGAAAACAAAGGGAATGGAGTGAGCTAAAGCCCAGTGAGGTTCCAGGTAAACAAGTAAACACATAGCCACATAAAATCACAAAATAGCCAACTAAACACCGTACAGTAAAATAACAGTTCAATTCAAGGATACGGGTGGCTTTCAAAAGCCAAAGGTCCACTTGAGCTTGATCATAATTGCCTCCTGTTGACACTCCGTCAACACTTGTAACAGTATATAGGTCCGTAGAACACCACTTTCACCAGTCTCCATCCACCAAACAACCCCCCACCGGGCCCGCACTCCATAAACAGTAGTTTGGTAATACTCGAGTATACCAGGAATCCGAGTTTCCAATGCTCAAGGATTCCAATGAAACAGTATCAAGCCGAGGATTTTATCACTGGTGGTGCTGGACAACACAACAAGCAAGCACAGCGGCTATGCTTCACCAGGGACCTCCAAGCAAGATTCAATTTCCAGTGAACAGTAAACAGTCCTCAAGGTTTATCGGCCTTCTCGACCAAGCCCTTGCTGGCTCGATACAACCGACTCACCTATGAGGTTGGGTACCCGAACAGTAACAGTAGTTGGTGGAATGTCATCCACGCAACTTAAGCACAGTCATGTATAGCAATATCTCATTTCATGTTAATTCATTCAGTAAGTAGAGCCTCAGTGAAAAGAAAAAATAAGAAAGGTCGAGTGCGATAAAGTACACACTCGCCTCAATTTTAATTAAAACAGTTTTGGCTCAAACAATAACAATTCAATACTTTCAAGTACACGAATATTTCTCATAACAAGTAGCAGGTAGTGGAACACTCACCTGTCAAGCAAAAGTAATAATCGACGTCAAACGTCTCAGTTACGATCACCGTCGTTGCCCAAACCTAGGTCAACGAGTGAAAACATTAATAATTGGATTCGTTCCCTACTAAAGTATAGGTTCATTAAGAGGCCAAGTGAGTAGCTTAAGCTACTTAATCCGGCATGCAAATAGGGTCTAAACCACGGTGAAAGTTCATGGAAAACAAGTCTAGTATGTACATGAAAGTTTGGCAAAAGAAAAGTTTCACTACAGCTCAAAGGCTTCATTACGGGTTAAACTGTCTCGCCCGGCCAGCCTCGGGGAAACGGTCATTGCTCATTGTGGGAAAGTCAGAATTTGGTTCCGTCAGTTGCATTGGAAACTAGGTTCATAAGGCTAAATTTGTCTAGAAGAAACCATTTCCAAAATCCCAACATAAGTGGCTCAAAATTAAGAAACCAAATGAACTTTCTGGACTGTCTCGGATGAACAGTACTTCCCGGACAGCCAACTTTCCAGACTCGCCACGGATCGCTCGGGATGAACCAGAAAATGAGCTTTGTACCGTTTTAAAGCTCTAAGAGTCTACTTTCAAGTGCCATAAACGGCACTCAATTCTGATCAGTGAGTAACACGTTATGACCTTAACAAGATGGCTGGACAGAAAATTTCTGGACCTAGTCCAGTTTTCCTCCTTTGTTTATAACTCAAAATTTATTCAACCAAATTGGCTAATTTTTTTGTAGACAACCTCCACACACATAACCCAACATATAATACTCACATTTGTAGCCAAAATGTGCATGAAAATATCAAGGTAAAACCGGGCAGCAAGCTTAAAAAGTTTCGGTCAGCACACTTTAAAAAATTTCTAACTTCTACTCTTCTTGTTATTTTCATTCCTTGCACATAACAAGTATTAGATCCAACTAAATAGGGGTTTAAAACATATCAATACTTCATAAACACACATGAATAAGGGTTAGACATTTCATCAAACACTTGGTATGCATATTAGTAAACCTAACCATTACTTGATTAACTCAAGAAACTAACCCCAAATTCAACCATAACAAGTTGTTTTCACCATTTCAACCTCAAGTAGATGATATAACATCATAAACCCAAATTTTAAAGATTACATACCTTACTTACAAGTTGCTTTGGTCACCAAACAAACCACCACAATAGAAGCTTTAGGCTTGAAACAACCTCAAAGATTGAAGGAAATTTTCTCACAAACTCTAGATCTTTCTCTTTTGGTTTTTGTTCAAGATCAAACTAAGGTTGTCATAGCAAGAAGATGGAGTTTTCTTCCTTCCCTTGGAAGCCCTTAAGGTGGACGAAATTTTGGAGGAAAATGAAGCAAAGTTGGTTTAAAATTCCTCTAATCCTTTGGTCAAACAAGATACATGGCTAGGGTTTTGCCACATGGCTCCATTATTGTCCTAACCTTTCTTAACCTTTGACTAATGCCATTCTTACCTTTCCAAATGCACCAATAATTATTCAACACCTCTAATCTCTCACATAAAGTCTCTACCACTAATAAAAGAACACTTGGACAATTACAAGTGGTGAATTATTTACAACCTAGCTCAAGGAAATATTTTACTTCAAGTAAAATGAATTGAAATGAAATGCATGGAAATTATTATAACACATAGAAAATAATTTGTATGGGCATATATTAAATGGTCTAGATCTTATAATAAGGCATGTAAGTAAGAAAATTGTGTTTTAAAGTGAGGGTCAATACAAGGGATTTGTTGTAACACATTGTGAAATATAATGCCAGGGCATATAAGAGGTGGTTTAAATCTTGGTGCAAGGCATGTAGTTTGGGGAAATTGTATTTTAAAAATGAGGGTTCTCACACTCTCTCCCCCTTAAAGAATTTCGCCCTCGAGATTCTCAGCTTGATTACTGAGTAGTTCAAAATATTTTCGATGAATATCCTTTTTAACTCTCTCGAGTCTTGTGAGCGCATGCTTTAGTAAGACCAGCAATACAAAGCCATATTATGTAGGAATTGAAGCTACAAATCTTTATTTAGAACATGTTTCAATTTACAAGTTTCATAGTTGTATAACCTATCGAAATATAATACTAGCTTGTTCCCATCGAAGAATAATCCTTATGTCCTTACTAATCAATGTTGCAAAAGTCATTTAGAGCAGAAAAGTATCACTTATAGCCAAACGTTTAGAGAAAGTAGAAAAGACGTTCAAAATGCAAAGTTGTAAACTGTCCGACCTAAGGTGGTTTGAAGAACTCATTTTCCTTTCATTTAAGTCTCGTTTCTACTCATAAACCAACCTCAAAATAGTTTACCAACTCCAATCCTAAAGTTGGGAATGTAAGTAGGAATAATCCTAGGAAAAATAGAAATTTTTTTAGTTTTGCGTGATCTCATTTGAAAATCTTATCTCGAGCTTCTTATGTCCAAAACTTAAAAAACTTTATACCGTCGGAATATGGATTCAAATTGTTACAACTTTCTAGAAGGTACCATTGTAAGATCCAATCCACGAGTCGGTCAAATTCCAACCTAAAGTTGCTGCTTCACCCAGTAACAGACAGAACAGGTATACAGTTTCAGTCAACTTTGAAAAATCATAGATATTCATGGAAATTGAGAGATACTCTGAATCTAGTTTCAAACATAATAAAACTCAATTTTGACTTTTCTACATCAAGATATAACAAATTCTGTAAAACCTTCCAAGGTTCCCTGCGGAAAAAATTTTCAGCGGCACATCCTTTGTGTTTACTAACTTTTCCTAGCCCATTCAAGGCTTCATTCTTCCCATGAAATAGCTTCAACTCAAGCATATAAATATCAAGCCCACAACTCACTACATCAAGCATATAACCGTCTCTACTCAAGTTTAGCAAAATGAAACCCAAAGCTGAAATTCTTAATCACAAGCTTGAATTTTCTTTAGGCAAGTCATAACAAAGCTATCAGACCATGGTCAGTACTTAAGCATGACGTGTGGTAGAAAATTCACCATAAAACCATAAATTACCATAACACTAGTTCAACCCATGAAATTTTCCATAAAGCTGCCAAAAGTACTACCTTAATCCACTAGTTTTCCTATATTGGTAGTAGAGGAAAATTGCTAGCCAAAGTTACCTTGTAACCTCAAGAAAGATGGAAATCCAGGGCTTCTTCCTCAAAAATCGCTCCACCAATACCTTGAAATCTTTCTTAGTTAACATTTCCATGGAGTAACTTCAGATTCAAGTACAAAATTGAGGTTGGAGTTGGAGGTCTCTCTTTGGTTTCTCTTCTCTCTTGGTTCGGCCAAGTAAGAGGGAAGATGAAGACAATTCGGTCAAATTTTTGATTTAGTCAAGGTGAAAAATGTGACGCAAACCTTAATCTCGATAGAAAGAAGAGTTACAACATGGTTACTATTCTTGCTAGCTCTTTAACCCATACACTCTGTACATTAAATCATTTCTTCCTTTGAACAACAAATGGAAATCTTTCACTTAACTATAAAGACATAAATTAAAGCAAATAGAACTCATGGGCAAAGATCCAATTATGCCCAACCACTCACTAAGGGCTAACGTGACAAGGGATGTCTTGAGATGCTATTCAACTTGGCAAATGTACTGGTACAAACTTATTCTGTACCTCTTCTGGAACCCCTTCATATTTCCTTTCAATCGTATGTTCTGATGCAATAGTTCAATGTTCTCTAGGTATTTCGGTTCCCATCATCTTTCCCAGTACTCAGTTCATCTCTTTTGGAACTCTATTTCTTTTTTAATAACCTCTATTTTCTTATGCAGATCAGTCACATTTGTCATCTCACTAATTCACTTATCTCGATAGTAGCTTGCCAGTAAATCAAAGGAGCAAAGTAAGTAACTAATTACAATTGGAAACTCTAGTCATATAATTTTTAAATTCATTCTCCTCCGATCCTACCACAAGGAATTAAACGTAGCTATCCTCAAGTGAGATAGACAAGATAATAGAATACAGGTAGGCTAATAGCTCAGAATACAATGCCACTCATTCTTATTCGGGAATTTCAATACGAGAGCAACCCTAAAGCGTACTTTATGTGTCGGAACTTCTACCTCCTATCTCAATCTCTTGCATACAGGTATAGAATCCAATTCTTTTCTCAAATTCCCATGCATAATTCCAAAACTCACGATCTCGCCACGATCATAATCGAGTCAAGTCCATACTTAGACATTAGTGGATAGGTGTCAAGGAAGCATAGGAAAGAATGTCACAAGAGGAGTAGAAATATCCATATAGTTGTAATCAAACCGCCCCACATTCGAAATAAACACTTATCATGTCTTCACAGTCATGGGTGAAGGAAACAGATCTTCAGTGCAAATTTCTCGACGTACAGTATAATCCACCATCTATAGAAACCCTGTCAGACTATTTTGAGATTAGTCCATGATAGCTTCCGAGATTTATTCCCTCAATCAGTCCAATAACTAGGTCAAATATTAGGATCTTTCGCGCCTTGACTTTTGCCATTAAAACTTGTCTCAAGTGCAATCAAGATACAGACCCTTATTCTAGGGCTCTCCACTTTTTGGTACTCAAGTACAAGAATCCACAATAAGGTAATTCACAACTCGAGCCGGCCGGTCCTAAGAGTAAATCACCCATATTACAGATTCCTACCCGACGTACATATCTATTCCTCCCAAGTATCCTGATAAAGGGTTTACGCTTATAACATTCATGATTCATAGCTTACGCCCAAAAAGAGCACCTAGTCCTTTCCACTGACTCACATAATCGAAACAATAACACCACTTGGCCCCAAGCTCACTTCGCGCAGAGACCACGCGAAGCAGTAAAATATCTTCCATTCTTTCAAACCAGTTCTCGGCAATTTCGGGATCTAGTTATCCAAGAAATTTAGGAGGTGTGAACTTTTGGAACTGATTTAGGACTCTATCTTCACTTACTTCAAGGTTCCTTTACTAGTTACCCGGTGTTTGACCTTGTTGGTCAACTGAATGGCCAGTAAACAGTAGATCCGTCATACGATTGATAGCTGTAGCTACCTGGTCCCCTACTCCACCTCCGGGTCCCTGGTTCTAATTGACTACAAACCTTTATTCCTCTTCTTGGTCCTGGACCTATTCTCCTTTATTACTCACTGGTCTAGGGTCCAAGTATTTTAACCAATGGGTAAGTACGTGTTGGTACATGATAGATGATTATTCCTTTTCAAAAGTCAAATAAAATGAAATCGGAGTCACAATAAGCGAGTGAAAATATAAAGCAATTAAATGCCAATGTCGTAATAAAGTCGAGGTCAAAGTCACCGTAACAGTCACAGGCCAATTCACAGTCACAGTCAAAGTCAAAGTATTATACATTCCAAGGCTCATAGTAGTTGTTTGTAAGATAACTAGACCAAAAGTATCAGGTACGAGACTCACAGATACAAATACAGTCATACAGTCATATCAAGGAAAAATCCAGTGCAAGTAGTCAAAAGAAAATTGTACAACCACCGAGTCACCACATCCCTTATCCTTTCTATGTATAGTAGTCAAAATCATCCAAAGTAGTAGCCTAGAGGTGTAGGCTTAGTTTGATGCGGGACTAGCTGACCCTCCTCCGGTCTAGGCAAGGTCAACACTTGCCTCGTCTCCAATGTTAGAGACTTCACCACTTAAGTCTACTGAAGTCCCCAAACAGGTCATCACAAACATTCAGGTTTGACTCGACTCTATTCCTCACTTTTATTGCCCCCTAAACGCGTTCCTGAGCTTCTCCAAGTTACATACAAAGATTTACCAATCCTTTGATGGCCTTCAACCATATCATACCTGTGCTCCTTAATTCGATCGGCTTGCATTTCACATAGTTTTTCTAGTACTTCGCTTCAAATCCAAGCCTAGTATTTGTCCCTTGCTAGGGACTTTCCGCTCTTTCACTACGGCCAGAACTATTTCATTAGGATAAAGTGTAAACTATGCCGAACACTCGCAATGCCCATAGCGTCACATGGGCTCCATAAGCTCTAGCTCCTCCAGGCCTGGTCTGGTATCTAATCATCGGTAGGTACTCATAGGGCATCTCGCCAACCGATCTATCGCTAGGGCCACACGATTCGGCCATCCTACACAAAGTGTAGATAAACATAACCACTCTTAAGGGGAAATAATCACATATAATTCTCAAGTCAAAAATACCTAACTCATCTAGGCCAATTCAACCCTAGGCTGTAATTTTTATCCCTTTCATTGGTCACTTAACTTTGAAACCAATCCAACAATCCAGCATCCCAAACGTTGAAGTCTAGGATATACTACAAGGATCTGAAGCCTAGGCTCTGATACCAACTGTGACAGCCCCACCTCTCCCTAGGGCAAACCCTAGGGTATCAGCGGACTGCCTGCCCAGCTCTCGCCAGGACTCAGTCGTTCAAAGTACTAATATCATCAATGAAACGAATGTAACATTTGACAATGCAGGGGACTGAAACCCTAACTCAAACATAAACACTAATCCAACAATTCAGCTTAGTACATATATCATCGCATGCCAACTTACCACGTTTCACTCAAAATTACATAATACAAATCATCCTTAAGAATTTAAGCTTACAAGTCTGCTTAAACGAAAGTTACAACCTCAAAACGCAAGAACGGCAAAATAAAGCTAAGAAAGCCCTCGATCAAATCCTTTTCCGATCTGTTAAGGAAAACAAAGGGAACGGGGTGAGCTAAAGCCCAGTGAGGTTCCAGGTAAAACAAGTAAACACATAGCCACATAAAATCACAAAATAGCCAACTAAACACCGTACAGTAAAATAACAATTTAATCACAGTTCAATTCAAGGATACGGGTGGCTTTCAAAAGTCAAAGGTCCACTTGAGCTTGATCATAATTGCCTCCTGTTGACACTCCGTCAACACTTGTAACAGTATATAGGTCCGTAGAACACCACTTTCACCAGTCTCCGTCCACCAAACAACCCCCCACCGGGCCCGCACTCCATAAACAGTAGTTTGGTAATACTCGAGTATACCAGGAATCCGAGTTTCCAATGCTCAAAGATTCCAATGAAACAGTATCAAGCCAAGGATTTTATCACTGGTGGTGCTGGACAACACAACAAGCAAGCACAACGGCTATGCTTCACCAGGGACCTCCAAGCAAGATTCAATTTCCAGTGAACAGTAAACAGTCCTCAAGGTTTATCGGCCTTCTCGACCAAGTCCTTGCTGGCTCGATACAACCGACTCACCTATGAGGTTGGGTACCCAAACAGTAACAGTAGTTGGTGGAATGTCATCCACGCAACTTAAGCACAGTCATGTATAGTAATATCTCATTTCACGTTAATTCATTCAGTAAGTAGAGCCTCAGTGAAAAGAAAAAAAACAAGGAAGGTCGAATTGCGATAAAGTACACACTCGCCTCAATTTTAATTAAAACAGTGTTTGGCTCAAACAATAACAATTCAATACTTTCAAGTACACAAATATTTCACATAACAAGTAGCAGGTAGTGGAACACTCACCTGTCAAGAAAAAGTAATAATCGACGTCAAACGTCTCAGTTACGATCACCGTCGTTGCCCAAACCTAGGTCAACGAGTGAAAACATTAATAATTGGATTCGTTCCCTACTGAAGTATAGGTTCATTAAGAGGCCAAGTGAGTAGCTTAAGCTACTTAATCCGGCATGCAAATAGGGTCTAAACCATGGTGAAAGTTCATGGAAAACAAGTCTAGTATGTACATGAAAGTTTGGCAAAAGAAAAGTTTCACTAAAGCTCAAAGGCTTCATTACGGGTTAAACTGTCTTGCCCGGCCAGCCTCGGGAAAATGGTCATTGCTCATTGTGGAAAAGTCGGAATTAGGTTCCGTCAATTGTATTGGAAACTAGGTTCATAAGGATAAATTTGTCTGGAAGAAACCATTTCCAAAATCCCAACATAAGTGGCTCAAAATTAAGAAACCAAATGAACTTTCTGGACTGTCTCTGATGAACAGTACCGCCGGGACAGCCAAATTTCCAGACTCGCCACGGATCGCTCAGGATGAACCAGAAAATGAGCTTTGTACCGTTTTAAAGCTCTAAGAGTCTACTTTCAATTGCCACAAATGGCACTCAATTCCGATCAGTGAGTAACACGTTATGACCTTAACAAGATTGCTGGACAGAAAATTTCTGGACCTAGTCCAGTTTTCCTCCTTTGTTTATAACTCAAAATTTATTCCACCAAATTGGCTAATTTTTTTGTAGACAACCTCCACACACATAACCCAACATATAACACTCACATTTGTAGCCAAAATGTGCATGAAAATATCAAGGAAAAACCAGGCAGCAAGCTTTAAAAGTTTCGGTCAGCACACTTTAAAAATTTCTAACTTCTACTCTTCTTGTTATTTTCATTCCTTGCACATAACAAGTATTAGATCCAACTAAATAGGAGTTTAAAACATATCAATACTTCATAAACACACATGAATAAGGGTTAGACATTTCATCAAACACTTGGTATGCATATTAGTAAACCTAACCATTACTTGATTAACTCAAGAAACTAACCCCAAATTCAACCCTAACAAGTTGTTTTTCACCATTTCAACCTCAAGTAGATGATATAACATCATAAACCCAAATTTTAAAGATTACATACCTTACTTACAAGTTGCTTTGGTCACCAAACAAACCACCACAATAGAAGCTTTAGGCTTGGAACAACCACAAGGATTGGAGGAATGTTTCTCACTAACTCTAGATCTTTCTCTTTTGATTTTTCTCTCAAGCTTACACTAGGTTTAGAAAGCTTTAAAATGGAGTTTCTCTCCTTCTCTTGGAAGCTAAGAAGGGCACGCAATTATGGTGGAGGAATGGAGCAAATATTGGTTTAAAATTCATCTAATCTTTGGTCAAACAAAATGCATGACTAGGGTTTTGCCACTTGGCCCAATTCTTGTCCACAACTTCTCTTAATTCTTTGACTAATGATGTTTTAACCCTTCCAAAAGTACCAATACCTAGTTAACACCTCTAATATCTGATATAAAGTCTCTACCACTAATAAAAGAACACTTGGACAATTACAAGTGGTGAATTATTTACAACCTAGCTCAAGGAAATATTTTACTTCAAGTAAAATGAATTGAAATGAAATGCATGGAAATTATTATAATACATAGGAAATATATTGTAAGGGCATATATTAAATGGTCTAGATCTTATAATAAGGCATGTAAATAAGAAAATTGTGTTTTAAAATGTGGGTCAATACAAGGGATTTGTTGTAACACATTGTAAAATATAATGCTAGGGCATATAAGAGGTGGTTTAAATCTTGGTGCAAGGCATGTAGTTTGGGGAAATTGTATTGTAAAAATGAGGGTTCTCAC
>NW_020863240.1:0-64878 GCF_003713205.1 Coffea eugenioides | reverse complement strand
TTCCATTCATATATTGAGTCTCCATCATATTTAGTTGTTCTAAATTTTGATCTTTCTTCATATTGAATATCTGGAGGACTTGGTCTAGGATAATAATTTTTTGAACTTACCATTTTCCAATTTTTATTATTACTATAGTTCTTTCTTGTTATTCTATTTATTTGATTATTTTCTTCTTCAAATTGATTTTCTATTGGTAAAAGTATATTTTCTTCTATGTCTGAATTTGCTGATTCTTCTGATAAATCTCCTAATTCTTCAGTAGAGTTTTCTTCTATTATTTGGTCTAAGGTATTTATTTTGGGTGTTGTTGGTTTTGAATCTGTAGTTAGATTTTGTAATGCATTAGATATTTTATTTAATAAATTATCTGTATTACTTATCTTTTGAGTACTAATACTTTGTACTAAATCTTGTTCTTTTTCTCTTGTCAGACTTCTAGGTTGAAAATGAGGTGCTGATATATCATTTGGGAATTTTAAATCTGGTTTCTTTAGTGTATCAATTTTTGTATTTAATACTTCCATATGTTGAGATATTGTATGAAGAATTTGATTTGTATAATTATTTTGTTGATAAACTTTTTTAAGATCTTCAAGTTTTATTGAATTATTTGTACTTGATTCAGCTTCTCTTCCCTTTTTAAAAGGTGAGGCTATTACTTCTCCTTTTCCTAGATTAATTTTTACTTCTTGTAATGGAGGGTGTATTGATGTTAATATTTGATCATCTTTCAATTTCCATTTTTTATATAAATTAGTTTGAACATTTATTTGTGGAATATTATAAACATCACTTATTCCTAATTTTGATGTATAAAATGTTAACCATGTAAAGAAAGGAAAGTCAAACTTTTGTTTTTCTATTTCTATTTTCCATTCTAATATTAATTTTTCTTTATATTCTGATTCTAATTGAAAAAACCAAATTCTTTTTTCTGTGTTTTCTTCATCATCAAAATCTTCTTGTAAATATTTATGATTTATTTTATATGGTCTATTTATAACATTTATTTCTCCTTGCATTTGAGAATGTGTTGGGGAATAGTCAGATTTATTTTGATTTACAACTTCTGGAATAGGAGTTTTATATTTAAAATTTGATGTACTTTCCATAGGGAAATTAATTTCAGATGACTCATAATTTGAACGTCTAGCTGGTAACCATGAATAAGATGATTCTGGTCTTTCTCTTAATGATGTAAATCTTATTAAAGTACTTCCATCCGATTTTTCTATAATATCTTCTGCAGTAGTTTGTTCTATATTTCTTGCTACTTGTGGATTTTTAATTTCAAATTCACTAGGTATAGTAATTTCATTCCATTTTAATCTTTTTGGAATATATGTAGTAGGTCGATCTGCATCTACTTGTAATAAAGTTGTTTCGTCTTTAAGAGTTGGAGTCATTATGAATTTTAGATTTAAATGTGAAGATAAAGGTCTATAATATATTCTGTATATTATTGCAAAATTCTTTGTATGTTTTTCAAATTCATTTCCTTGTAGATGAATATCTAGTATAACTGAATTTAATATATGAGGGTCTGTTAAATCTATTGAAAAATTTGGAGCACAGTTAAAATATATTGGTCCGTTGCAAACATTAGTTTGAATCATTGATAATAAAGATGTTTTATATCTTTTGAGTCTAGTGTCTCTTAAAGCTAGGTATATTGGAGCATCAACTCCTAAATGGAATAAGGGCTTTACAGCAATTTGTATTAATCCAATATGAATATAACGATATCCTTTACTTAAATATTTTTGAATTGTACTATGATTTAATAATTGTATAGTTTGATATTCTTCTTGAATAGATATTGTTTCTTCATGGGTTTTGACTGATAAAGCAGTTTTGAAATCTAAAGGGCCAATTCTATATATGTGTTCAATTTTTTCTTCTGGGATTGTCCAATCTGAATTGTTTATAGGCATATGATATTCATGACTTTGTACTACATTTTCTTGCTTTGAATTAGATCCTATTTTTAATTGTCTAAGAAATGCAGCCATGCTTAATATTTATTTAAATTTTACTTAGACGGGAACAACCGAGCCTATGCCTGGAACATCCTATCCTGGACTTACCAACGGTCTGACAAAGCATCAAGTCTTACCAACGTTTTCAGTAAAGTTTAATAAAATATGTAACATAAATGCATGAAATAGCCAAGTTAAAATAGAAACGTAATTCAAATAAAGTAAATGTAAATGCAAAGTTTAAATATGCGTATGCAAATTAAACAAGGGTGTGGCTCTGATACCACTTCTCACCCAGGTATTGAAATGCAATAAACATAAGTAGTTGGACTTACTTTTGATTGTTGAGTGACTAACGGAAGCTTGTAATGAATTCCAACCTTGAAGACTTTATTGTAATGATGAAATCCACTTCTACAAAGACTTTGAGTACAATGGTTATTTTAGAGTGAGTGGGAATAGTAGGAGAACTAAGAGTAAGTGGGAGTAGTAGGAAAACTAAGACAAGTCTATTACAACTTCTGATATTTTTTCGCCGATGCCTGTCTTCTGAATCTTGAATCTATTTATAGAGGCTCGGTTCTGCATTTCATCTTCATTTCAATTTTGCTTTCATTTGTTGTGGCCGACATTCTTTTTCAAAAGTCGTTTGGATTTTGTCCACCGATGGGGTCATCAAAAGGATCAAAAGTAGATTCTGATGATCCTGCTGGCTCCTCTATTTTGTCTTCTTCTTTTGGCTTTTGTAAATAATTCAGATATTCTTTCAGCATCTCGGGATTCTGCATGATTTGCTTTATTAAAAAGTTACTGGCTGTTTCCTCAGATGCCATTTCCGTCACCTTTTCTTTGTCTCTTTTTGGAGTGAGTGGAGTTGGTGTAGTGGTTGGAATGATTGTTGACTGTCTTGTCTCCTTTTGAGTAGTGGTAGTAGCTGTCCACTTTAATTTGTCTCCAGTGGTCAAGAATCTGATCACATTAGTTTGATCGCCAAATTCTTGATTGAATCCAGTCCACCATTTTATTTTGAATTCTCTTACCAATGACATTGGCAGAGGTTTTTCCAGTTCTTGATGAATTTTGAAACTCCAGCAAAATATCCATGGCACTTTGAATTCCATATGGAATAAAATTGGTCTCGTATATTCTTCCCCCTTTGCTCTTTTTAGATATGTTTGAAATCCCATGAGAACATTTGGAGGTAGAATCTCTGGTTGGGGTCCAAACCATTTCCACCAGTGATTGAACCAAATTGGGAATTCTTTACTGCAACTATCTTTGAATGTGAAGAACCAGGAATGGTTGAATGGTCTAAAAAGGAAAGCACGATACCATGCCATTTTGTAATCTTGATATGTAAATCCATCTGGAATAAAGTTTACTGAAAAGGATTTTTTGGAATAAAGAGAAGTCCATTCATTAGGAGAACAAACTTTCTTTATAATACACTTGGAATGACTAATAATATTTGGATTCTTTTTATCTGGAATGGGGTAAATCTCTACGGATTGAGTATCTGTAAGGATTAATTCATAATAATCTAGATTTTTTGAAGGGTCATCTGGTTGCCAATAGCATTTTGGAGGAAAGATCCTTTGAGTAACTTGATGAAGAGTAGAGTATATGGGTATTTCTTGGAATCTAGTTAAAGTAATATGTTGAGTAAATGGCTTTGTAAAATAAGTATTTCCTTGAGATTTTTCTGGGGATTTTGCCAGTTGTTGAATGGGTCTAATTGGAGAAGTAATTGGAGTAGCAGCCTGACTGTAAGTCAATGCTGGGAAATCTGATAAAAGTTGAAATCTATTTTGAGTTACAGGGGTAAGACTCATCTCATAATCCTGAGGAGTCTTTGGCCGGGAACTTCCTGCTTTTGAATCCATGTTCCTGCAAAATTAATAAACAACATCTTTAAGTTGGTCAGTTAATTGTCTGTTTTGTTCTTGATAGTGCTGAATAAATTCGTTGTGAAGAAAATCTCCACTTCTGCTTAATCTCTGATGAGTAAGAAGTCGAAGGGTGTTTTTCTGAATTTGTCTTTGTAGAATAAAGGCTCTTTCTTTTGGAGTACTGGTTGCATAGGGACTTTTATGAATATATATTTCATCATATTTAGGAATTTGGTAGGCTGGAATAAATTGTCTTCCATTCGGAGTCTGAATGGAATAGACGTATCCTCTGGATAGAATTGATTTTTCTTTATTTTGAAGGCTAGGAGAATCTCGTTGAGTTCTCAAATAATTTGTGTATTCACGATCATTTCTTTGAGCCATCATTGCTGGATCCATGTCCTTGTAGGAATTCTCTGGTTAGAAAATCTGGTAAAGAATTATTTTCTCCTTTAATAAATTCTATATCAAAATCAAATACAGATAAAATAGCTTGCCATCTAGCAAATATTTGTTTTGAAATAATATTTTGAACATCTTTTTGTAGAATTTCTTTTGCAGATTTGCAGTCTATTCTAATTAAAAATTTCTTATTGTATAAGTCATCCTGAAATTTTGATATACACAAAACTATAGATAGAATTTCTTTTTTAATAGTTGAGTAATTCTTTTGAGGATCTGACCAGGTTCCTGAATGAAATCTAACTAATTCTTCTTTTGAATTATCTATTTTTTGTTTTAATATTCCTCCGTATCCTAATTCTGAAGCATCTGTTTCAACTATCATGAATGCTTTAGGATGGGGTAGGCATAAACATGGTAATGATTCTATTTTTGCTTTTAAATATTTTATTTTTTGAGTATGTTCTTCCGTCCAAGGTTTTGGGTTTTTCTTTAATCTATTAAATAATATAAAACATTCTTGTCTTAATTTAGGAAAGAAATCTGCTATATAATTTAAGCATCCTAAAAATCTTTGTAATTGATTTTTCTCTTTTATCTCATCTGGAAATTTAGTAGCGAATTCTAAAGCTCTATTTATTGGCTTTATTGTTCCTTGATATATATTATGTCCTAAAAATCTTATTTTTGTTTGAAATAATTTCATTTTTGGAGCAGAAATAACTAATCCATTTTTCTTAACTATTTTTAGAAATATACTTAAATGTTTAAAATGTTGTTATAATGATTCTGAAAATATTAATACATCATCTATATAGACTATGCTGAATGAACTATAAGGATTGAAAATATCATTCATTATATTTTGAAATTCTGATGGTGCATTTTTTAATCCAAATGGCATAACTTTCCATTCATAATGTCCAAAAGGTGTTGTAAATGCTGTTTTGTATCTATCTTTTGGATCTATTAATATTTGCCAATATCCTGATTTCATATCAAATTTTGAGAATATTTTTGCATTAAATAATCTATTAAGCAAATCTTTTTTGTTGGGAATAGGATATCTAATCCATTGTAAAACTTTGTTTAAAGGTTTATAATTTATTACTAATCTTGGAACTCCTCTTTCTTTTTCAGCTTGATTCATTACATAGAATGCAGCACAACTCCAAGGTGATTTTGAAGGTGTTATTAATCCTTTATCTATTAATATTTTTATTTCTTTTTTACAAAATTCTAGTAACTCAGCATTCATTTGTATTGGTCTAGCTTTTGTTGGAATATTTTTTTCATTAAAATCTTTTTCATAAGGTAATTCTATCATATGTTGTTTTCTATCCCAAAAAGCATTAGGAATGTCTGCACAAATTTCTTTTTTAAATAATTCTTCTAATTCTGATATTCTTTTTTGTATTTTAATATCATTTAGTTGTTCCTCAATTTTTAAATAAGATTTTTCTTCTTTAATATAGTTTATTTGCTGTTGTACTTTAGTAATGGTATTTATTGTTTTATATATTGAAGATGTTTGTAAGGTTTGTAATTCTCTTTGTCTTATTGGAGTTAAGAATTTAAAGGTAATGATTTTTCCCATTATATTTACTGAAATTCCTTCATTGCTTACTAGAAATGGATAAATTTGAATTAAAAAAGGTGTTCCTAATATAACATCATGATTTATATTGTTTACAATTATGAAATTATGTCTAATGCAATATTCATTATTACATATTGATCCTTTTGTAAATTTATATTTTACTTCTAAATCTTCTCCATTTGCTGCCATTAATTTTTCTTTTGTTCTTTCACAATATTTAGTTGGAATTATTCCTTCTTTAATACAACTTGTGTCAGCTCCACTATCAATTAGAGCTACAAATGTTTCTTTGAAATCTTCAACTGTGATAGTTACTAAAGCGAACCATTTTTGAAAAGTCATTTTTTCTATAGTATTTATATATTGGTCTTCTCTTACTGGGTTTTCTGCTATTAATATTTCATTTGTTTCAGTATTAGAAGTTGAAGGTTGATTGTTATTTATTAATGTTATTTTTGATTCTATTTCCAAATCTTTTAGTTTTAATTCTATGATTTCTTGTTGTAATTGTTTTACTTGTATTTTTAAATTATTAATTTCGGATTGAAGATCCTTAGTAGTTTCTTTTTTCATTATATTTATATTTGGATATTTATCTATTAATTTTGAAATGCTAAAGGGTTCTATTATCTTTGGCATTTTATCTTCTTGAATAATTAAGCTTTTTAATCTTTCTAAATATTCTTTTTTAGCTATTGGGTCTTCAATTTTTTCTATTATATCTAATAAAAATTCTTTATCTTCTTTTTTAGTTATAACATTTATATATTTTGGATTACAGTTACAATTTTCTTCACTATCTGAACTAGAAATATCATTGTAATAATCATCTTCTGTACTTTGTTCTTTTTCATTTATTAATAAGTTTATTAATTTATTTTTAATTTCTTCTTCGTTAGAACAAATTTCTGTAATTTTTTCTTTTAATCTACATTTGTTTGCTTTATGTCCTATTTTTCCACATTTATAACAAACAATTTTCTTTTTAATAAATCTTTTCTTTTTAGTTGGTTCATTTTCCTTAGGCTTTATATATCTTGGTTTCTTAGAATATTTTTTAACTTTCTTTTTGTATGCTGATGGTGATTTTATTCTTTTAATTCCAAATGCATCACAGAATGATCCTACTTCTTTTGTTTTTGAACCATATTTTATTTGTAATCTTAATTCTGAACATAACATTAATCCTTCTTTTTTCACAAATGCAAATAATTGTCCAAAAGTAATATTTTCAAATGAAATTACATCTGTTCCCATTTCCTTTTGTAAATTATCCATTATCCTTTGAGAAAATAAACTTGGTAATCCTGTTATGAATCTTTCTTTCCAGAATGAAGCATTACAATCTGGTTTTCTTAATACATTTGTTAAAAACATATCTTTATACCATCTAAAATCTGATAATGTTGGACATCTTAAATTTGTTAAGAATGTTTTATTTGAATTTAATTCTTCTTTAGGATTTCCTATAAAATACATTACTATTGTTACTATTAAAAATTCTGCAGCATCTGACTGTATTTGAATATTTCCTTGATCATCTTCTATTTCTTGTGTATGATCTAATATTGATAATTTATCTTGTAATGTTAAAGCATTATCCCACCAATTCTTTAATTGTCCAGTAAATCCTGAGACTAATAAAGTTGCAATATTTCTTTCTTGAATATTTTTAATTTTATAGGCTAATCTCGCCATTCCCATTTCTTGCAAATTATTTAATACTTCATATTCTGCTTTGCCATCTATGTTCCATTCATATATTGAGTCTCCATCATATTTAGTCGTTCTAAATTTTGATCTTTCTTCATATTGAATATCTGGAGGACTTGGTCTAGGATAATAATTTTTTGAACTTACCATTTTCCAATTTTTATTATTACTATAGTTCTTTCTTTTTATTCTATTTATTTGATTATTTTCTTCTTCAAATTGATTTTCTATTGGTAAAAGTATATTTTCTTCTATGTCTGAATTTGCTGATTCTTCTGATAAATCTTCTAATTCTTCAGTAGAGTTTTCTTCTATTATTTGGTCTAAGGTATTTATTTTGGGTGTTGTTGTTTTTGAATCTGTAGTTAGATTTTGTAATGCATTAGATATTTTATTTAATAAATTATCTGTATTACTTATCTTTTGAGTACTAATACTTTGTACTAAATCTTGTTCTTTTTCTCTTGTCAGACTTCTAGGTTGAAAATGAGGTGCTGATATATCATTTGGGAATTTTAAATCTGGTTTCTTTAGTGTATCAATTTTTGTATTTAATACTTCCATATGTTGAGATATTGTATGAAGAATTTGATTTGTATAATTATTTTGTTGATAAACTTTTTTAAGATCTTCAAGTTTTATTGAATTATTTGTACTTGATTCAGCTTCTCTTCCCTTTTTAAAAGGTGAGGCTATTACTTCTCCTTTTCCTAGATTAATTTTTACTTCTTGTAATGGAGGGTGTATTGATGTTAATATTTGATCATCTTTCAATTTCCATTTTTTATATAAATTAGTTTGAACATTTATTTGTGGAATATTATAAACATCACTTATTCCTAATTTTGATGTATAAAATGTTAACCATGTAAAGAAAGGAAAGTCAAACTTTTGTTTTTCTATTTCTATTTTCCATTCTAATATTAATTTTTCTTTATATTCTGATTCTAATTGAAAAAACCAAATTCTTTTTTCTGTGTTTTCTTCATCATCAAAATCTTCTTGTAAATATTTATGATTTATTTTATATGGTCTATTTATAACATTTATTTCTCCTTGCATTTGAGAATGTGTTGGGGAATAGTCAGATTTATTTTGATTTACAACTTCTGGAATAGGAGTTTTATATTTAAAATTTGATGTACTTTCCATAGGGAAATTAATTTCAGATGACTCATAATTTGAACGTCTAGCTGGTAACCATGAATAAGATGATTTTGGTCTTTCTCTTAATGATGTAAATCTTATTAAAGTACTTCCATCCGATTTTTCTATAATATCTTCTGCAGTAGTTTGTTCTATATTTCTTGCTACTTGTGGATTTTTAATTTCAAATTCACTAGGTATAGTAATTTCATTCCATTTTAATCTTTTTGGAATATATGTAGTAGGTCGATCTGCATCTACTTGTAATAAAGTTGTTTCGTCTTTAAGAGTTGGAGTCATTATGAATTTTAGATTTAAATGTGAAGATAAAGGTCTATAATATATTCTGTATATTATTGCAAAATTCTTTGTATGTTTTTCAAATTCATTTCCTTGTAGATGAATATCTAGTATAACTGAATTTAATATATGAGGGTCTGTTAAATCTATTGAAAAATTTGGAGCACAGTTAAAATATATTGGTCCGTTGCAAACATTAGTTTGAATCATTGATAATAAAGATGTTTTATATCTTTTGAGTCTAGTGTCTCTTAAAGCTAGGTATATTGGAGCATCAACTCCTAAATGGAATAAGGGCTTTACAGCAATTTGTATTAATCCAATATGAATATAACGATATCCTTTACTTAAATATTTTTGAATTGTACTATGATTTAATAATTGTATAGTTTGATATTCTTCTTGAATAGATATTGTTTCTTCATGGGTTTTGACTGATAAAGCAGTTTTGAAATCTAAAGGGCCAATTCTATATATGTGTTCAATTTTTTCTTCTGGGATTGTCCAATCTGAATTGTTTATAGGCATATGATATTCATGACTTTGTACTACATTTTCTTGCTTTGAATTAGATCCTATTTTTAATTGTCTAAGAAATGCAGCCATGCTTAATATTTATTTAAATTTTACTTAGACGGGAACAACCGAGCCTATGCCTGGAACATCCTATCCTGGACTTACCAACGGTCTGACAAAGCATCAAGTCTTACCAACGTTTTCAGTAAAGTTTAATAAAATATGTAACATAAATGCATGAAATAGCCAAGTTAAAATAGAAACGTAATTCAAATAAAGTAAATGTAAATGCAAAGTTTAATATGCGTATGCAAATTAAACAAGGGTGTGGCTCTGATACCACTTCTTTCCCAGGTATTGAAATGCAATAAACATAAGTAGTTGGACTTACTTTTGATTGTTGAGTGACTAACGGAAGCTTGTAATGAATTCCAACCTTGAAGACTTTATTGTAATGATGAAATCCACTTCTACAAAGACTTTGAGTACAATGGTTATTTTAGAGTGAGTGGGAATAGTAGGAGAACTAAGAGTAAGTGGGAGTAGTAGGAAAACTAAGACAAGTCTATTACAACTTCTGATATTTTTTCGCCGATGCCTGTCTTCTGAATCTTGAATCTATTTATAGAGGCTCGGTTCTGCATTTCATCTTCATTTCAATTTTGCTTTCATTTGTTGTGGCCGACATTCTTTTTCAAAAGTCGTTTGGATTTTGTCCACCGATGGGGTCATCAAAAGGATCAAAAGTAGATTCTGATGATCCTGCTGGCTCCTCTATTTTGTCTTCTTCTTTTGGCTTTTGTAAATAATTCAGATATTCTTTCAGCATCTCGGGATTCTGCATGATTTGCTTTATTAAAAAGTTACTGGCTGTTTCCTCAGATGCCATTTCCGTCACCTTTTCTTTGTCTCTTTTTGGAGTGAGTGGAGTTGGTGTAGTGGTTGGAATGATTGTTGACTGTCTTGTCTCCTTTTGAGTAGTGGTAGTAGCTGTCCACTTTAATTTGTCTCCAGTGGTCAAGAATCTGATCACATTAGTTTGATCGCCAAATTCTTGATTGAATCCAGTCCACCATTTTATTTTGAATTCTCTTACCAATGACATTGGCAGAGGTTTTTCCAGTTCTTGATGAATTTTGAAACTCCAGCAAAATATCCATGGCACTTTGAATTCCATATGGAATAAAATTGGTCTCGTATATTCTTCCCCCTTTGCTCTTTTTAGATATGTTTGAAATCCCATGAGAACATTTGGAGGTAGAATCTCTGGTTGGGGTCCAAACCATTTCCACCAGTGATTGAACCAAATTGGGAATTCTTTACTGCAACTATCTTTGAATGTGAAGAACCAGGAATGGTTGAATGGTCTAAAAAGGAAAGCACGATACCATGCCATTTTGTAATCTTGATATGTAAATCCATCTGGAATAAAGTTTACTGAAAAGGATTTTTTGGAATAAAGAGAAGTCCATTCATTAGGAGAACAAACTTTCTTTATAATACACTTGGAATGACTAATAATATTTGGATTCTTTTTATCTGGAATGGGGTAAATCTCTACGGATTGAGTATCTGTAAGGATTAATTCATAATAATCTAGATTTTTTGAAGGGTCATCTGGTTGCCAATAGCATTTTGGAGGAAAGATCCTTTGAGTAACTTGATGAAGAGTAGAGTATATGGGTATTTCTTGGAATCTAGTTAAAGTAATATGTTGAGTAAATGGCTTTGTGAAATAAGTATTTCCTTGAGATTTTTCTGGGGATTTTGCTAATTGTTGAATGGGTCTAATTTGAGAAGCAATTGGAGTAGCAGCTTGACTATAAGTCAATGCTGGAAAATCTGATAATAGTTGAAATCTATTTTGAGTAACAGGGGTTAGACTCATCTCATAATCTTGAGGAGTCTTTGGCCTGGAACTTCCTGCTTTTGAATCCATATTCCTGCAAATTAATAAATAACATCTTTAAGTCGGTTAGATAATTCTCTGTTTTGTTCTTGATAATGTTGAATAAATTCGTTGTGAAGAAAATCTCCACTTCTGCTTAATCTCTGATGAGTAAGAAGTCGAAGGGTGTTTTTCTGAATTTGTCTTTGTATAATAAAGGCTCTTTCTTTTGGAGTGATGGTTGCATAGGGACTTTTATGAATATATATTTCATCATATTTAGGAATTTGGTAGGCTGGAATAAATTGTCTTCCATTCGGAGTCTGAATGGAATAGACATATCCTCTGGATAGAATTGATTTTTCTTTATTTTGAAGGCTAGGAGAATCTCGTTGAGTTCTCAAATAATTTGTGTATTCACGATCATTTCTTTGAGCCATCATTGCTGGATCCATGTCCCTGCAGGAATTCTCTGGTTAGAAAATCTGGTAAAGAATTATTTTCTCCTTTAATAAATTCTATATCAAAATCAAATATAGATAAAATAGCTTGCCATCTAGCAAATATTTGTTTTGAAATAATATTTTGAACATCTTTTTGTAGAATTTCTTTTGCAGATTTGCAGTCTATTCTAATTAAAAAATTTCTTATTAAACTTATTAATAAATGAAAAAGAACAAAGTACAGAAGATGATTATTACAATGATATTTCTAGTTCAGATAGTGAAGAAAATTGTAACTGTAATCCAAAATATATAAATGTTAATAACTAAAAAAAGAAGATAAATTGTACAAATATATTTTGTATAAATTGTATACAAGTCTAGATAAATTGTATAAATTGTCAGACTTTGTACTGAATTTATTATTACTGTTGATATCATTACTTGGTGATTTGGTTTGTTCCTGTTTTAATTGGTTTATAGAAAAAAGTAATTTGTCCTATGTTAATTTTGATATTCTATGTCTGATATTCTCTAATATTGTATGCCTGCAATGTTACTCATTTCCCAACAGAATTTTGGACTTTGGGGGTAAGACTGTAAAAATGCTGTATGTTTTTATTTATTTATTTTTTGGTTGAACTGTAGTAGGTAGAAACCGAGTTTTAAAAGCATATACCCCAAAGTCTCTATATACACGCTTACTTTTAAATTATTCACCCAAGGATTAATGCGCTATTTCTACACACTTACGGGTAGGTATGCATGTGCCCAAAATATACAAATATTTCCACCTATAACAATGACATATGACGTATATTCTCTATCTTTCAAAATTTCAACGCCCTACAAATTAATTCCAACTTTTTTTTTTTTACATTTTAACTTGAGGGCTGGAAAATAATGTGAGGTTGCAATAATTGAGATTTGATACGAGCTACTAATGGCTTTCAACTAAATGCAGCTGAGACCTTCCACTTTCAATTCTACGTGTTAATTCACTGAGTATTATATGAAAATTAGAGTTGGAAAAACGTTAAATCCTTTTAGTTAATTATATGATAGCTACTTGTTCTTAACCAATTCTGTTCATTCAATCCAACCGCCCTGTAAAGTTTGCATTTTTTTTTTAGACCCTCTCACTCTTCTTCACGCCATTTCTTCCTCTAACTATCAGGCAGAAGATTCAAATTTCAAACCGAACAGTGAATAGAACTCTAAAAACTCTCCTCTGACCATCGGCAAAGTTTGCTGGAAAAGAATTAAATAGTTCATTGTGATTTCAACAAATAACCAACTGATCACAATTGGCTTAGTGCTCGGTATGCGTTCTTACCCTATGAGTAATCTTGTGTTAATCCTTACTTTTATTAATTAAAGAGAATAAAAAGAAATTTTGTTACTTTTTTCCATTTGATCCGTAAGATTTGTGTATAAAAAGTTTCTCATATATTTTGAAATAATTTTCCATGAAAGGAAGAAAGAATTAATCTACTTGTAAATGTTGAAAGCAAGAAAGAAAGATATACCCCTTTCATTTCACTTTATTTTTCATGGTCAAATTTGTACACAATATCGTAAAAACGATACTTGATTAGCTACAAAATAATTTTTCCATGATTGCCCGTTAAGTTAGTGTTTGCTTCTAGAGTTTTGAAATCTTAAATGCATTATTGGAATATACTATATGATTTTGTAACAGGTTTGGAATATACTATATGATTTCGTAAAGGTTTTCAAATATTCTTCTCTGGAAATTGTATGAAAGCTAAAATAAAATAAGTACGTTAAGCATGACAAGCTATTTGGGATAGACACACAGGCCAATGGTGGATACATTTCTCGTCTTTGAGAATTATACTCCCGTGAAATTTCTTCTTTTCATGAGCACCTCTAAATAGTTTTATCTTTATTAGCCTTAACAAATGTCAGGGCAACTAGAACAACTTTGACAAATCACCGAAGGGACTAAATTCAAAAACTACTACCCTCACCAAAATGGTTGTTTATCTTTTTTGTTTAAAGGAAACCATCAAGGAATGGTGGGGTTTAGGCATAAATCCCGACCTATCTATTAAAAGTTTTTTTAAGGAGTACACGATAGAGAATCTATACCTCTTAATTTAGAATAACTAAAAATTTGACAAATTTTTAAATGAAATTAACACACTCCACATTTATCGTACTTGAAATTTTGTCGTGTTTGTATTGTTTTGCCAGTTTTTGAATACTCATTTCGTTTCTTGGCCTCCTTTGAAATTATTGGGATGAACTAATCGTCATTAATATCTTTATCTGTGCCACTATCTTCTTCATTATTATCATCATTGAAATAGTTGTTAATCTATTGTCAATTTTTCAAAATAATTGTTAATCTATTGGAGCTTTCTATGCTGCCATGACATTCCATCCACCAATACCTTTTACTGCACAAAAAACAAGAAAAGAACTTTTATGGTTAGTATTTGCAACACCAAATAATTAATCAGGATGCACATGATTCAGTAATGGAGTACAAAATAGTCCATCTCTAGCTATATGGAATGACTATTGTTTTGACCTTATGATCCTTATTAGAGGTGGCAATATGGATAAATGGTTCATAATTGGTTTTGACTTAATGGATGGTGGATGAAATTTATCCAATCCATTTAAATCCATTTAATAAATGGATCTAAATGGATGGATCTAAATGGATTAAATAAGAACCAATTATCCATTTATAATCCATTTAAATATTTTTGTTACTTTTTTTTGTATTACTATTTCTTGTAATATGAAGATACTTTTTTATGTACTTGTAAAATTTAGGTGTATTTGGATGAGAAAGAGGACAAATGAAGGCAAGACCTGATTGATGAGGCGGAGACCTAATTATCACTGGTTTAAAAAATGAGAACATTGAGCAGCTTAAGCCACCGGTAAATGAATAAGTCCAATCTGTTAGATAGCGAATTGATATCGTTGGGAAAAAGTAATGGGTTTGCTTCATATCGTTTCTTAAAGATAATAAAAGGAAGCCATGGAGCAGGTTCTTTTCAAAGCTACAAATATATTTGTTCGCTCAGATTCGGTCGCCTCCATTTTAAGATAGCTCCTTTTTTTAATCATTTTTTTTCATTTTTTTTATTTGGTTTTTAAGTAAATGGATATATGTGGTTTTTGTGGATAATCCATATAAATCCATTTAATTTAATGGTTTTACTTTGATCAACCATTTAAAACCAATACTATAAATGGATAATCCAAATCCATTTAATTATGGATTATATGGATGGATAAATGGATCTCGATCCAAATTGCCACCTCTAATCCTTATCCTCCTAGCAAGTCTAGATATTCATCATCTTTGTCGAGCTTTAATTGATGGACATATGCCTCCAACAAGAACATTATGACTCAATAACTGCCCACAAGGAAAGTTATTGTAATCTACTACAAAAAAGGTAAGCAATAATAAATAGCTGGAACTATTTCCTTTGATGTTCATTTTGAAGCTTTATATATATCTAGCGTTAGAGATTTTTACAAGTAAAACAACGCCATCTGAAAGAAAAGAGAGAAAAAAAAATGGAGTTATCTTGGAGCCATAGATCATCATATTTTCCATTGCTTTTATTTTTCCTAGCATTTCTGGGCTATTATTCTTCATGTGGGGAAGCAACTCAAGATCTAGTTGAACGTGTTTGCTCTAAATCAAAAGACCCTTCATTTTGTACCAAAGCCTTAGAGTCAGACCCTCGTTCTCGCACTGCAAATCTTGCCGGCCTCTGCCAAATTTCGATTGATTTATCAACAACCAATGCCAAATCAACCCAAGCCCTGGTCACTTCCCTTGGAAAAAAGGCAACTGATAAGATATCAAAAGAGATATACAATACTTGCTTGGAAAACTATACAAACAGCATTTCCGTTCTTGGTGATTGTACCAAGCGATTGCAAGCTGGTGATTATGCAGGCGTGAATATCAAAGCATCAGCAGCTCAAACTGAAGTTGATACTTGTGATGAATGTTTCAAGGAACGTAAACTATCTGAACCACCAACACTTACAAATGCTTGTCAGAAAGAGCAAAAACTTTGTAATATTATTTTGGTTACAGCAAATATGTTGCAAGGAAATTAATATGTGAAAAAAAGACACATATTTCTTAATTAAATTGCCATCTCTCTCTCTCTCTCTCTCGGAGTTCATGTTTGTCTCTACCATATGTAAGATTGGGAGGTAAATTCATACCCTGCTCTATTTTCTTTGGGTGCTATTAATGCCGCAGCCCATTTTTCAAGTTCCACAGCCATTTTTACACAAAATATCAAAATTGCCCTTTTCAAGTCCAAGTGCAATTTGGACTTAGGAGGGATAGTTTTGTCATTTCATCATCATAAACTTGCTGTGAAAATAAAATATGAGCTGTGATATTATCATTTGCCAATATCAAAAGAATCATGGAACATAGTCAACAATTTGACTGATTGAACATATAACCCAAAAAAAAAAACAAAGAAAACGACAAATGATAATTCCACAGCCCATATTACTTCGGCCATATCAGTTTTCCCCTTCCCCTAATTCAGACTTCACTTGCTGCCCACACCCTCTAGACCCGCCCCTATCTTCCTGCTGGAACGTGTTTTTTTTTTCTTTTTTATTATAAAAAGGAAGCAATAACATTAAAATTTAAACGTGAAGAAAACATTTTAGAAACGAGAGTGGAAAATTGAGCAATCCAGAACTCAATTGGAAATCGCTACTTTATATAATTTTTCCAATTCCTGTCCCTTCACATTTTTCTATTTGGGAGTAGACGAAGTTATGCAGTTCAAAGTTGTACTTTCTTCAGCTTCATGCTAAAAAAATATTCAATTCAGTTGGACACTACTCAAACTGTGAAAACAAGTACATAATCACGTCTTTATAAAACGGAATTTGGACTATATGAACTGTGAAAGAACGATTAATGACATTAATTGAGTGATAATAGATGAACCACAATGTACTGATCTTGCACAAATTTTACGTAGGTGGTGGCAGGTGTTCTTTAGTAGTGTTATATCAAAATTTCATATTTTCCTTTGCTTTGGCGTTTTTGTTGGACAATTTGGAGAATTGATAATTCAAGTTTGAAAAATTACACCTCTGGTAAAAAAAAAATACATTTTTGCACGGGACCTAATAGCAAATTAACTACTTTTCTATGTCGTAATTGTGCTTATACATATAGGAGCAACCGTTAGATGGGTGTTTCTTGTGGGTCTCCCTTAGATTGCTTTTGGGCCGGTTTGCTGATGCTTTCTGCGTGTCTCTCATTATTTGTGTGTGTGTGTTTCATTCCGTTTTGGAAAAATATATATATATAGGAGCAACCGTTCCTGGTAGTTATGTGCATTTTGCACAGCGCGTAACTTTATTTGCACATGGTGTAACTTACTTTCAACAACGTTTAATTTTAAAACAAAATTTTATGGGTCCCACACGTTGTTAAAATCGAGATACAAGATGAAATTTGGACCGTACAATTTTTTTTAGCCAAATCTTGGCCGTGAAGTGCTCAGGGACTGTCCTTCTGATGACCGTCTCTGCCCCATTTCCATACATATATTTCTGGATTCAGTCTCTCATGTAGTCAAATCCCAATGTCAAGTCTTTATATATAGCACTTGAAAATGGCTGAAATTTTACTTCCCATTCAGACATTGTGGCTTTTGTGCATGTGAGATATATAGAGTCCATGTTGAATCTTCTTCAACATAATGTATTGAATAAAAGGGCCACTTCCATCAATCCTTAACAATAGCTATCTACATATGATGACCAAATTTTGCTTACCTATTAATCTGGAAACATGGATTAGTAAGTAATCCTTAGTAGTCAGATTACGATAATAAGGCGACTTCAATATCAATTGAGTTTGTGTTAGTTAAAAATGGTCGTAATTTTGTTGGTTAAACAAGCACACCTTGGCCAAAATGTGATGAACTAGATAAATAAGAAGATGCTAAGCACCCTCTTTAACCTTATTGATAGGGTGCATAATTGCTATTAAATTTATGAATATTTTCTTGTGATTTTGGTTAAATATTGTATTATTGGATGAATTCTACTTTATTTGGCAATTGCTGTTGATTATAGGAAAATGGCAAGAAAAAGAGTAAAAAGGGGGTTAATTGAGGAAATTTCCGGCAGAAGACTCATAGCCAATTTAGCGTGGGCGTGTCTAAATCCTACCATAGACTTCCTAATTCGAGTCCGATTCTGAACGGACGTTTGGCAGAAAATTGTGAGGATAGTAATTAGGAAACAACTTATAGTTTCTTTTTCCAATTAAGAAAAATACTTTATCTTGATAGCTACACTTTAAAGATAAAATAGGGGGACAAAGGACGGCTAGCTTTATTGGTGATTAGTACTTCCGAGGAAAACGATTTGAAGCATCATATCTTTGGTTTTGTAAAGAAAGACAACTTTTGTTCTTTCTTCTTAGCCACATGTCTTTTGGGATGTTTCATAGCTTTGCGTTGGGACTTGGGAATTTTTTACGCAATGAGCAACTAATTTTTTATTCTAGTCAAAAAGTAACAATGGATTTGGTTCAATTACAAGTATGAGATCAAATTGTTTTTATCTGTTTTTTTATTCATTAATATTTGTACGTTTTCTGATTTAATTTCTCATGGTTGTTTTGTTGTTTGAATATCAAGGGCCCGATATTTAATTCAATCTAACAATCTACTATCAATTAAGATAATTAAATCCGAAATTATTTAATTATCTTAAATTAGTGGTAACTAGCATGATTGACTTTATGTTAGAGAAACATATGATCTAATTTAAATAAACCCTGGTACTGTGTTTATTGATTAGAACAGAGATTTTCTAGTTTTTAATACAATCAAGAAATTAAATTCTATGACTTACCTAGGGTTATTTTTTAGTTAAAGAAATAGTTAACGGGTGTACCTTAACTATTGATACGGTAAGAAAAAATTTATTGTCATCGCTTGCGCGGTAATTATAACCTATTTGTTAATGAATAAATGAAATTATTATTACATCGATGAGCAATTATATGAACTACTTTCAAAGTTTTCTCCTTAGCTAGAACTTACGTATTATTGATTTAATTTTAATTCTCTTCTATTTGGTTGTTTTTATTTATGTTGATTATTTATTTTAATTTTAATTTTTTAAAACCCCTAGTTAATTCTCACTTACGAATTTTCCCTAATTTCTGCGGAAACGACTCTACTTACCATTATTGATTATTTAGCTAGAACTCACGTATTATTGATTTAATTTTAATTCTCTTCTATTTGGTTGTTTTTATTTATGTTGATTATTTATTTTAATTTTAATTTTTTAAAACCCCCTGTTAATTCTCACTTATGAATTTTCCCTAGTTTCTGCGGAAACGACTCTACTTACCATTATACTCTATCATATATTTTTGTGGGCAGGAATTTATTATTGTACAGACTCAATACCTATCATTTTTTGGCACCGTTGCCGGGGATTAGCATTGGTTTATTTGTTTTTTTGAGTTTATTTTATTTTCTGATATTTTTGCTCGTCTATGCCTCGTTCTTCTCACATAGGTGAATTAATTTAAAATCCTAAGGTTGAGAAGATAGCGCGTAGATTGACGAAAGAGATTGGGAAACGCATGGAGGGACAAACACTTACTGCATCCCTAGGGCTTAATTTAGCAGTTGAGTTAGGAGACTCCTCAAGTGACTATTCAAGTGGTTCTGAGCAAGAAGCAGAAATGGTGGCTAACAACAGAACCTTAAGGGAATTGGCCGCTTCTGACTTGAATCACTAGCCACTTTGCATTACTTTTCTTGATATTGCTGAAAATGTAACATTTGAATGAAAATCAGGTTTAATCCACATCTTACCAAACTTTCATGGTTTGCTAGGTTGAGACTCACAAACACCTCTAGGAGTTCCATGTTGTCTGGTTGAGTATGAAACCACCTGGTGTTATAGAGGAGTAGATCAAGATGTAGGTATTCCTTTTTTCATTAAAGGGGGCTGCCAAAGATTGGTTGTATTATTTGCCTGTAAGGAGTATTGCAACCTGAAATGACATGAAGAAAAAATTTCTAGAGAAATATTTTTCTACATCTCAATTTGCCAGTCTGCAAAAAGAGATATGTGGTATTAAGTAGCATCCTTGGGAATCCCTTTATGAATATTAGGAGAGATTCAAAAAGTTGTGTACAAATTGCCCCCAACACCAGATTAGTGAGCAGTTTTTAATCTAGTACCTCTATGAAGGCCTACTCTATAGAGACAGAAGCATTATTGATACTACAAGTGGAGGTGCCTTAGTGAACAAAACTCTTCGAGAACCATGGGAATTAATTAAAGGAATGGTAGAAAACGCACAACAGTTTGGCACATGAGAGGATGCCCCAACTTGCTGAATGAACGAGGTGAACATTGCATCACTTCAAGAACAATTATCTAAGCTAACTTCTATGATTCGACAAATGGCAATAGGAAATGTGCAGCAAGTCAAGGCATGCGGAATTTGCAAGAATACTAATCACCCTGCTGATGGATTCCAATGCTGCAAGATGATGGTGCTGAATAGATGAACGTGACTAGTAACGTGTCTGTGCCATGTAGACAATATGATCTATACTCCAATACCTATAATTCAGGTTGGAGGGATCATCCAAACCTTGGCTATTGAGGGAACAGACAATTGAATTTTTTCCAAAATAGACAACATTGGTTCCAGCCAAAGTATCTATCAAGACCTCAACCCTCTTTTCTAATTCAGGAATATCTCTTGAAGACATAGTCAAGATATTAGTTTCTAACACCTTGCAGTTCCAGTAAGAGATGGAGGCGAGCATACAAAATTTGAAAAATTAGATGAGTCAGATGGCATCTGCAATAAACCGCCCGGAGTCTCAAAAGGAAGGAAGACTTTCTTCTTAACTTGAGGCGAATCCAAAAAACGTTAGTGCCATAACCTTCAGAAATGGGAAAGAGATTAAAGGGCCAAAACCTATAGTTCCCAAGGATAAGAGCGAGAATCAAATTAAAAGGAGTCGGAAGAAGAAGCAATAAACAAGGCAACTTCTGAAGTAATTTCTAACCCTTTAATTAAAGTTAATACTAACCCATCACCTTTTCCTAGTAGGTTGAAGGAGCCAAAAAGGCAAGACAAAGAGAAGGAGATTCTAGAGGTATTCCAAAAAGTAGCAATCAATATCCCTTTGTTAGACGCGATCAAACAAGTGCCAAAATGTGCTAAATTCTTGAAGAACTTGTGTGTTAACAAGAAGAAATTAAGAGGGGATGAGGAAATTATGGTAGATGAAAATGTCTCAGTGGTTTTACAAAGAAAACTACCACCTAAATGCGGGAATCAAAGTATGTTTACTATCCCCTGTAAGATAGGACATTCTAGAATTAAGAATGCCATATTAGATTTAAGGGCTTCTATTAATGTGATGTCCAAATCTATTTATAATTCCCTAAATATAGGGCCTTTGAAAGAAACAGAGATAATAATTAAATTAACTGATCGCACATTTGCTTATTCGGATGGAGTAATTGAGGATGTTTTAGTTCAACTAGATGGATTAGTTTTTCATGCTGATTTCTATGTGCTTTACATGGATGATGAACACTTTTCAAGTCCATCACCTATTATATTAAGGAGACCATTCTTGAGTACTGTCCAAACTAAGATTCATGTTAGTAAGAGTACACTTACGATAGAATTTGGTGGAGAAGTAGTTCATTTTAATATTTTTGATGAAATGAAACATTCTATTAACTCTCATTCTGTATTTTCTATTCATACTATTAATCCCTCTGTGTGAGAATTTTCTGAGTTTAATTAGAGGGGTAAGTTGAAAGTTACTACAAACAAACATCATGGATTGAAAGTAACTTATGATGTGAAAATGGGCAAAAGGTTAAAGAAGATGGTTGCATGTAATGGTGATTTAGATCCTGAAGAAATTCCACCCATTGCAAGAAAGTTTGAATTACAATCGGATTGAGAAATAATGCTTTATGTCTAGCCAAAGACATTAAAGAAAGGCGCTTATCGGGAGGCAACCCAATTTTTTTTAGTTTATTTTGATTTTAGGTTTCTTGTGTTTTATACATTTGATTTTGATTTTATTGTTTTAGTGGACAAAAGACTACTACTAGATAAGGTGTGCCCGTGCCTAACTGGCTAATTAGTTGCTGTTTTCCTTTTCATGACGCAAAGCATGTGCGTGTTTGGGAACTTAGTGATAAAAACCATCAGTTTCACTTGTCTTGTTTCGGGTTTGCTTTCTTGGAAATCTGGGTCGAAGTTTAGTACGTGTTCAGATCATTTTGGATGCATTTTGAGTCCGAAAGCTTGTTGGATCTTTCCTCTCCCCTTTGTTTCAAGTCCTCGTATTTTATGCTTGAATGAGTTGGGACTTGCTTGAATCATTTTGTCTGAATATTGTTTGGCTAAATGAAGACAAGTTGCAGAAATAACTTTGGCTGGGAAGTGGAATTGCAGAAATATAAGCTTCTTCGTAAGCTTTTCATGGGAGTTTCCAAAACCGCATTTTACCCCTCAAGTTTTCTATTATGCTACTTTGGCCCAACCAATTGAATAACTTAATCAATTGTGCCCCTTTAACATGTTATTTTCCTTTGGTATGCTCTAATGTGTTTATTGTACAGAATATGCTTGAGTTCTAGGATGAATTTGAAGGTTTTAAGAATTTTTTCTAGATTTGTAGTTTTGATTTGATTTTTTTTGTGGAATTTTGGAAATTTTGTTGTTTAATCGTAACAAATTGGTTTTCATTTATTTTTGTGAATTTTATCATTTGATTGGTAGGTTTCACCTTAAGCCCTTAATTTTAATTTATTTCCTTTTGGACCCTTAATATTTGTAACAATAATAAATTGATCCCTCGAACTTCTTTAATTCTTTCAAATGGGTCCTTGTTTGTTTCAATTTGATGAATATGGGTTGTTTAGTTTATTTGAATGCTTTGATTGATTCGATTTCATGTTTATCTCCATTTCTTGTGATTATTTGTTAATTAAAGTGATGCCTTGATCTTTTCTTTGTTTTTGGAGGGTGAATAACTAATTTCATTTCATTAGGGCACCAATTCAATGGAGGTACACTCTACCCCTTATTTTGATTTTTACTTGACCCTATTTGACCCTATGTGACTTTATGTGCTTAATTGCATGCTTTTTGAATGTTTTCATATTATTTATTTATTTTTTTTGTTTTAATTCTTGTATATTTATTTTAGTTCAATTTTGATTATTTGAAAGGCATTTAAAGGCCAAGTTGTAATAGTTAGGGAGTTCAAGATCTGTATTTAGATAGAATATGTTATAGTTAGGGATTTATTTATTTATTTTATTCCTTTCCCCTCTTAGATTGTAGTTGGAGCCCCAAGTGTAATAGTTAGAGCTTTATTTGCTTTATTTGCCTTGTGTGTTTTTGCATTCTTATGTGTTAGGTGTTACTCGCTTTCTTAGGGCGTTGCATCTAGATATAATGATTATGTGTTATGTGTTTATGTGACATTATGCATTTACACGCTTTTATTATGTTTTACATGATTAGTTAGTTATAATTAATGTGTGAGTCACCACACTAGTCCAACGCTAGTTGTGGCCCCCCTTTCCCGTCACTACGCTAGTCCAACGCTAGTTGTGGCTCGTTTTCCGATTTTTCACTAGTCCAACACTAGTGAAAATTCATAGATATGGGCTAGTCCAATACTAGACCCTTAGGGACCTTCCACGCGTTAGATCATGTTGTATGACTACACTACACTCTCACACATAGTTTCTACTTTTTAGGGTCTTTTATCATTTTTTGCATGACATTTCCCTTGTATACACATCTCTTATCCCATATTTTCCCTATATATATCCCTTATCCCATATTTCCCTTTATATAACCCCATGTGTGAGACATGACATTAGACTTGCACTTCATATAAGAAAATTAGGGATAGTTTAGTGACGTGCGCGGGGTATACATATATCAATTAGCTCATCCACAATCAAGTTTTACATTTATAATTCCTAAATACCCCACACGCGATTTATCGCAAGTATACGAATCGTGAGCGAGTATAGGGTATTAAGGGTTGATTCCACAGAGAAGATTGCAATTATCGGTGTTTTTCGAACTCCTTTATTATCTAGACTACCATAAACATAAAAGAAATCAAAATTAGCACTAGAAAGCTCCTAGAGATATGGAATTCCTTACTACTCTTACAAATGAGATTACTGGTTAAGTGAATGCTATTATCTTGGCTAGTTATGGCGTAATTTCCTAATGTATGTGAAACCTACTCTCGTAGTGAATCAACTATACTTGTAGCTAAACCATACCTACTCTCGTGGTTATGAAATTAACTACAAGTTCATTTCTTCTATGAAATTACATGAACAAGTCACTAAAGCCACATAGGTGCACCTCTACTCTCGTGAGTGTACTCCCTAGGTTTATAACTTCCTTGAACTAGTGTTAAATTCCAATTCTCATTGCAATCTTAACACCTTTAGGTAATCACAATTAATGGCCGGTTAATCATGATTAGAAAAGCAAAAGTGATAAATAACTTGCTCAAAATAATACTATCAAATAACCAAGTAAACATCAAAAACAAGATATAGCAAGTTCAACCATAACTCTAGGCATAAACTTTAACTAAACATGTTAAAAACACAAATCCAAACTTGTATTATAGCTAAACATGAAATCTAATACAAGAGAGAAAGTAGTAGAACAGATATCACCCTTGTCACATGAGATCAACCTCTCCATCTTTGCTCCTCAATCTTCATCCAAGTCTAGCTACAAACACAAGATGGATAAACTACACTACCTATACTATACTAATGAACTAAGAAAAACTAGTGAAGACTACATTTTTGGTGAAATTCTCTAGCCTTCCAAAGTTGTGAAAATGTTCCTCCAAGGCTGCTATTTATAGAGGAATTCAAGCTCATGGTGAGTTGTTAAAGTTGATGTAATTGCTTCTTGGACTCACCAAAAGATGCTTCTTGAATTCTCTATACTTGCTTGCTCAGTTCCAGCCGGATTTCTTGCAGATAAATTGGTCAAAAAGCTTGTGTGAATAGAGCACAAGTTGCAGAGCAAGTTGCAGAGCTGAAATTGGGGATCCGAGGGCAAGATCCGAGCTCGGATTGATCAAAATACCCCTCGGATCGCATTTTTCTTCATTTTTTCCTTCACTGTTCATTGGGATCCGAGGCCTACTACAGTGGATCGGAGCTCGAATCCTCTGGTCAGGGATCCACTTGTCCAGAAGATCAGACGAGGGATCGGATCCTATTGGATCCTGGTTCGGATCGCTTGCTCTGTTTTTGATCCATTTCAACTGATATTTTCTCGATGTTAGAGGCTGAACTAGCTCTTGTGTAAAACATGAAAGTTGTATCTATTTGAGTTAGCTTTCCAATGCATCAAGAATCACCTAATTTAGAGCTCCGTGGACTGAGAAATAACCAAATTACCCTTGACTGGTCAAAAATTGTTTCAGCTTTGACCATAGAAAATGTACTTCAGTATTTCGACTTTTTGACTATGAAAACCACCGAACTGGACTTCAATGTCTTCATACCAAATGTAGATCTATCTCTTGGCTTCAAAATGGTATAAGAATCACCTCAATCCAATCATTGTCACTCAAGATATTGCCAAAATACCACAAGGTGTCAAAGCTGTGAAACTCCTTTTCTTTAGAACTTGATTGCATTTCATCTCTTGCACTTCATATTCTCTTTTTATCACTTCAAAACATCATCAATCATCCAATTCTCTTCTCAATTTACTCCCTTTGATGATTGAATTCTTAAACCTACAAAAACATGAAGTTTTTGCCGTAAAAGTTCATAGAAATACAATTTTCACACTTTAAACCATAAAATGCATATTTTCACTAGAATCTTAGTTTATTAGCTATAAAACTAATTAAAACACACCAAAACTAACTAATAAAACACACTAAAAGCACGTAAACTATGCACTTATCATTTAGTGCATTTGCTTGATTAGATTAGGAAATACCCCTCGAATATGAGATATGGACGAGTTTGGCTTTCTAACCTTAGCACGCTCGTATTCTCTCTATAAAAGGGAAAATTGAAGTCACGAACCACAGTCCCCCGCACCTGTTATGATGAATTCCTTTAGGCCATGTATATTTATATATTATTATTATTTTCTTTTCTTTTCTTAGAATCTCATATTTTTACATATTCGAGACCTCTTCGAAGAGTCACTCTTGGTCATCACAATTAATGTGATTTGCACCAATTAAACTTTGAAGAGATATTCTGACCCCCCGATACCCTCCTAGGTGTAGGTTTTCCATTCATATAGTGACATCCAAATGTGATAAATTCTTAGGTTAAAATAAGAAAATCTTTGACTAAATCACGCAACTAACTTTGGCTAGGTTGAAAGGGTGCCTTGGATTTTATCCTTGCCTTCCCTTTCTTCAAATGTGACTCCCAAACACTTTTATCTGATTTTCGTAGATTTGGAGTCGTTTAAAAAGGGCTTTCTTTACTTTTTCATTTAAAATTCATTTTAGGTGACTTGGTACACCTTAACTCGATACCAAGTGGCGACTCTGATTTTTATTCAAAGTCCTTTTTAAACTATAATTTGGGCCAAAATCGTCGCACTTTTAAACCCCATTATTAGGTCCATTTTCTTTATTTATTCTTTACAAATTATTTAACTCACACATTTTCACTTAAAATTAAATAAAAAAAATTCATTTTTTCCTAAACTCGTTATTTTATTTTATTTTGAAAAATGGGGCGCGACAATGCTCCCCACACTTGAATTTTTCTTTTCAAGAGAAATGCTTAGTCCTTAGCCATTTAAACCTTTTGACGTGAATTTCAATATCTATCAAATGAAGGAATCCGATTACTCAATTATTATCATTTAAAGACGATAGACTCATACCTATCGCTACTTTTTGACGTTAAAATCATCACTTATGGTGAAAATCTCTAGTTATTAGGCAGCATAACCAGCGGAGTATAGCTAAATATTATTCACAAATAAGCACAAAATTAAAACTAAAGTCCATACAAGCCCATTTCATTTTCTAAACATGGAGAACTAAGATTAATAGTCGAACCAATTCACACGAAAAATGCCAGAAAAATGTTTACAATACCTAGAGAAGTTAACTAAAAGTGCAAAAGCTGTAACACCTCAAATATTCACCAGAGATATACCCTTAGATCTTACTACATCATACTTAATATATT
Organism: Coffea eugenioides; assembly: GCF_003713205.1. Lineage (NCBI taxonomy): Eukaryota > Viridiplantae > Streptophyta > Magnoliopsida > Gentianales > Rubiaceae > Coffea > Coffea eugenioides. The sequence goes on along the minus strand of NW_020863240.1, from coordinate 37,690 downwards.
AGTATATAAAACCTTAACAATAAAAAATTTTGAGAATCTAACCATCGTTTATCAAGAATAACCACAAAAATGTACAAGAAGTGGCAAAAATTGGATAAAATTCGAACAAAAGTCGAAAAAAAAATTTCAACAAAAATGCTTACACTTGCACTTTTTCAATATACTATCCCCTACACCTAAATCTTACATTATCCCAAATGTAAGAAATAAAGAATAAAATAATAGAAAGGGGAACAATGAAACTTCCCTAAATATGAAGGAGAGCATTATATTGCTAAGGGTCAGGAACAAAAGGTAGGGTGAACCCAATAGAATGAAAATAGCCACCAAATTCTTTAGTAATTTTAGACACGGAAATGCCTAAAATATAAGGAGTCTTCTGGTAAAAAATTTTCAACTCGCCAATTTCAGCGTGACTCATAGACGTGAGCACGCCTTGTCGATCAGTAGTCTTCTGAAATTTGTGAACACGTCTTTAGAATTGATCAATTAGTTAGGCGCGGGTACGGCATGTGTAATAGTAGTCTTCTATCCACTAAAATAACAAAATCAAAATCAAACGCATAAAATACCAAAATCTAAAATAAAAGTAATCAAAATGAACTAATGAATTGGATTACTTCCCAATAAGCACTTTTCTTTAATATTTTTAACTAGACATTACCATTCTGTTCAAGAAGGATAAAATCTTGTAACTCATTTCGGTATTTTATCCTTTATGTAATTCTGATAACCTTCGTAAGTAGAGTGATTCTTAAGCAGAGTGATTCTTAAGCACACGAGTCACTTTCTTCTATTGACTAGTAGATGGTGCCAAATATGTAAGCAATGATTTTAATTCTTCACTCACTCCTCCATCATGAGCAATTTTCAATTCAAGATATTTGGCCATCACAACTCCTAATTTATTCCTGCCGTGAGACTCAAAAACTTCTGGTATAAAAAAAATCAATCTCACTAACAAAAATTACATAGTAAGAGTCAAGAAAATATTGGTTAGGCAATGGAGGAGGTGTCACCATAGTTGAGAATTGTTTATTGGATTCGTTCATTAGATAGATTTGAGGTTGTGGTCCCATTTTTTTAAAACTTCCTTTTCAACTGCATCTTTAGATTCTTCTTCTGAAGACTCTTGCAGTTCCTCGTCACTTGTCAGAGTAATTGCACTCTCATTTTTCGTAAGGTCGATAATGATCTGTGAGGGTAATTCTTCACAAATTTGAGAAGTCAATTGCGTCACTTTAGATGCCAACAGATGCATTTGATCCACCAGATTTCTAATCATTTCTGTCTCCTGTTAAAATCGATATATATTAGTAGCTAGTGATTCAATCATTTTTTCAAGAGATATACCTAATGTGGATGATAGTTGTTACTGTTGATAATGATATTGAAAACCTATTGGCTCAATTACATAATTAAAGTTGGAGTTATCCCACCATTCTTGATCATACACGTTTGAATAAGGGTTATCCCACGTTTGAGACAGGGTTAGGAAACCTTCAAAAGTATTGATGGGGGCACTCAAGTTATCTTGAAATGCGGGGCACATGTCGGTTGAATGACCGAAAACATAACAAATTTCACAAGTCGCAACAACTAATTTTTCTACAAGAGACGTCAGTGTATTTGAAAGTTGATCATTAAAAGAAACGCGAATCTCATTAACCCTCCTAGGAATAAAATCCAATCTATCACCAAAATATTGAATATTAGCAGCCATAAACTAGTTAAAAAAGAGAAAAAAAATAAAATAAGATGAATTGAAAAAGAAACAAATTAATCAAGCACCAGTCCCCGACAATGGAGTTAAAAATTGATAGGTGTCGAACCTATGCAATAATAAAAACCTACTCGAGAAAAATATGAATTTTGTAAGTAGTGGTGAGTAAGGTCGAATCTACAGGGATTGGGAAAAATTCGTTTCCTCTAGAGCGTAAAGTAAGAGGAATTTTTATGTAAATGAGAATAATTAAATAACTTGAATAAAACGAAACCAAATAACAATTTTTTAATATTTAATTTCTTATAAGTAAACTTTAGCCAAGAAATAATTTGGGAAATGCTTCACTTAATTGATCACTGATGGAATGATAATTCCATTTATTAACTGATAAACAAGTTATCTGCCAAACAAGCAATGACAGTTAATTTCTCCTTACTATATTGGTGATTAAAGTACAATCGTTAACCACTGCCCTAATCAAGAAATAACCCTGGGTATGACCTTAGAGTTCAATTTTTCAATTGCCTTAAGAATTAGAAAAGTCCTGTTCTAACCGAATAACATGCTATGATGGTTATTTTAAATTATCCTATATATTCCCCTGACACAAATCCAATCATGCTAGTTACCACTATTTTAAAATAATTAAACAATTATGAATTTAACTGGTCTAATTAATTTTAGGTTATTAGATTATTAAACACCGAGCCCTTGATATTCAAATAATATAATAACTATAAGAAATTAAATCAGGAAACATACGAATACTAGTAAATAAAAGAAATAAATATAATCAATTCAAATTCACAATTTTAGATGAACCAAATCCTCTGCTTTTTCTTGACTAGAATAAAGTGTTTAGCTCATCTCCATGGAAAAAGCCACGCGCAAAATAGTTGAACCAATTGTCATGGTCATTCTCCAACAAGTACGATAAAATATTGAATAAGAAGAAAAGAAGAGAGAAAAAAAAGTCAGTTCTTGTTCCTCCCAAAGAGAAAAGTTCCCTCTTGATGTTCCGAGAAAGAAAAGATAAAAGAAACAAAAATATGCCTCCTTGTTCCGTTTCCTACTACTACCAAACTACTACCACTTCTCAATGAAATCAAATTGACAAGAAGTCAATATCTCTTATCCGATAAAAAAGAAAAGTACTAATAGATAAATAGACTAATATCCTAGTAGAAGTAGAACACTCTCCATCCGGTGGAACATCTGATTATTGCAACTAATTTGAAATTTGGGGATCACGTGCCAAATCATGAACTTCCGGACGTGACGCGCCCACGCTGAATAGCATAAAGGTTTAGTGAAAATCACGTCTTTAATCTCCTTTGAGTTTATTTCCACAATAACTTCATTCTTTAAAACTATTCCCAAACTAATGCACTTTCAAAATATATTCCCTTGTTAACCTACTTGTTGCCATGTGGACTTTGAGTATGGAAAGTATTCACATTTCCATCTTATATTAACAGGTACAATCCATATCAATGGATTTTTAATAACTTTTCAATAGTTCAAATTTTGCTACTTATGTACAATCGTAAAGATAAATAAAAATATTTCTCTATCTATTATTGAGTTAATTAGTGTTTCTCACATTAAATTGGCTCATATAGCATGTTAATTTTGATACTATTACTGACTTTCAACTATTCGTATAATCTCTTCATTTTAGGTTACTGACTTGTATCCATGACAAGTGGTTTATTTTCATTGCATGATGGTTTGAGAAGAAAAAAAAGTGTAAAACTAGATTTTAAAATCATTTGCTTTAAGTTGGTTCTATGAATTTGTATTTTTATATAAGCTAGATGTGGAACTCGATATATCATGACTATTTGGCTAAAGGAGTTGATAAATTTTTGTAAACTCAAGTAGTTGAATTGATTACTGTTGTTAAGGAATTGCAATTGGTGGTGGAAGTCAAAATTGTGACTTTTAGCCTAGAGTGTGATTCGACAAAAAAATTGTTAAAAAATTCAATCTTGATTAAGAAGACATTTTTGCGATCAAACAAATGGTTGGTTTTGAATTTGTATATGTACATTTGCAAACATGGCAGTACATATTTTTATCTAATATTGTTATTTGTATCCTTAAGCTTTTTGGCAGATAATGTTATCACTGTTGTAATGCTATTAAAAAGGATTAAAATGGATGGATTAACAACTCGCTTTTTCTCTTAAAAAGACAAAAAAAACCAATGTGTAGGTTTGTATGTTTTGAAAAGGATAGAAAAATGTGCAAGTTTGTATCTTTCATTGATGTTGAAAATTGTGACAAATTTTGGTGAGTTTCTAAACCTTTTCTAATTATTAAACTGCTAGAAGTATTATGACTACTTTTGGTTTAGTCACAATTAAAGTATGCTGCTATTAAATTGATAATGTAGTGTACTTATTATCTCTCCTTTTTTTGGTATTATTATGCACACATAGTATTGGTTCAAAAATCTTTGTTTCATAAACGAAATTTCTTTTCATAACAAATTTTAATTGTTTTGATGCTCAAATTTTCTCCTATATTTACCAAAAAGATATATTGCTTTATGTTTAACTAAACTTCTAAGGGGCACAAGCATGGCCAAGATGCCTCTAGTAATATAAGATAAGCGAACATCTAAAATTACTATAACAATTTCCCTTATTGACATGTGGCACTATAAGTGAATTTTGTGCTTTCATATTGCTTCCTTCGCTTTGGATGTGCAATCATGAACCTGTTGGCTGCATTTCTCAATGACCCAAATTGAACTGGATTTGGCATTCCAGCATAAGATTCAATTATTTTTAATGGACATTTCAATCTTTAGTCATACAATTATTTTTAATAGACTTTTGCATCTTTAGATCTTGGACAAATGTAATCCAATTACAATAATATTATTATCATCATGATCATTATTTGAATTTATATTTATTACTATTTATATTATCATTTGAAGTCATATTTGATAGATTGACTTAAGTTTCAATTAGTTCTGTAGAAAAGTGCCTAAAGTTACTGTAGCAATCTCTTTATATTTTGCTACTTTGTTAATGTAACTTTTGCTATTTTAGAAGCCGTAAAAAAAGTGATGGAAAATTTGTCACATTTTTAAAAATGAAAAGAAACTGTTTGAAGTCTTTTTGCAACACATCGGTACATTTGCATTATCTTTTTTGGATCCATGAATAGCTCAGCCTAATGAGGTTTAGCTGTTGGATTCTTTTTTAATGACAATTACGTGGTGAGTTTGCTAATTGTAGCAAGTTTAATCATTTTTTTGCCCGATGGAGAGATGAGAACAAGAGGACAACTCTTCCTCTTCTTTAGTTGACAGTCCAAGAAAACTTGTACGAATTTCTCCTTTTCGCTAACAATTTCTACTTGCTATTATGGCATGCTGTTTCACTAACGCATGGCACTCTTGGTGAATTTATGACTTTTCATTCCTTCTGTGATGCCCCCACTTCTCCCTAAGGCGAACCAAAGGGTATCCGTAGGACGCCTGCCTAGTTCTCGCCAGGACTCAAGCAATTCCATTTAAACTTATTGCCGAACCACACCATACGAGTCAATAACTTAGATACAATAAATGCGGAAGCGTTCAAGTTTAATAAAAGTCATCCGATATCCAACCCGCACATCGGGTGTTCAACAACCATCATATATCCCAAATATACATCATGCTCCAAAAGTTACATTCGGATTCCAAAATACAACCCAAAAGCCAAGACAAAGTCAAAAGTAATAGAAACCCTAAACAAAAGCGTAGCAGGAAGGTTTCTTCGAGATCTCGCCAAGTTCAATCCTGTTAAGGAAAACAAATCTACAGGGTGAGCAAAAACGCTCGTGAGGCCAAGAACACACATACAAGCACATTGCTCAAATAATAATCTCAATTTACAAGTCAAGCAATCATATTTTAGTAATTAACAATTTACTGGAAATATAACCAGAAACAATTCAAGGATACTGGAGCCCTCAGGAGCTATATTCCACTTGCACATTCAATAACCTCCACGAATTGACACTCCGTCAATCGGGTAGGTTTAGTCCGTAGAACTCCACTTAACCTGTCCCCTTTCACCTTACATACCCCTGTATCGGGCCCGCCTGTCATTTGTTTGTGGCGATACTACTCGAGTATGCCAAGCAAGACCTCTCACTAGGTCAAGCTTATATATCTCATGGCTCGCCAAGGTTCCCGACCAAACCCATGCCGGCTCGAGTCCAAGGTCGGTCAATGAGATTTGGGCGTCCCCATGTGCACTTGTGTGTCGAGGAGATTCACTCCAACGACGTAGGCAACTATAGCATACCATTACATTTCATTCATTCATTCAATACATTTCAATCATTCATTCAATGCATTTCAATCATTCATTCAATACATTTCAATCATTAATATTTCATTTCTAATGAGAACGAGTGTGGTAAAGTACACACTCGACTCCACTTTCAAGATTTTCAATCATTAATAACAATTAAACATGTAACAAGTTTACATACACCTGACACTCACCAAGTATTAGGTGTAAGTAAGGTCAAGGAAAATTCAAGCGTCCACCGTGGGATCCTCGTGAAGGTCCTCGTGTGCACCTGGGCAAATAATAGTGAATTATCATCCAAATCCCAAATATCGAGGAATAATTCATTCACTAGTATTAATCTAAGGGATTCCGTGAAAATGAACCTCAATTACTCGTAAATCGAGATTCGAGAGGGGTTTGATAACATTCAAAAGTATTTAAGTCTTTATCTAAGAAATCGGGGATAAAACGTTTAGATAATATCAAAAGAATAAAGAGTTCTTGAAAAACTCTATTTCCTTGAAAGTTGGAAAATTTCAGTTTTGTTATGAATTTTTGAAAAATCGTAACTCACTCGGCATAAGTCGAGAATTGGAAAACTTTATACCGTTGGAAACCTCTTAGAAAGTACTACAAGTTCCTAGAAGTCACTTTTCCATGAATCGAAGTGGAAAGTGCTCAAAAATGAGCTTAAAATTGCTGTTCCAAATCACCCAGGATTGAGCCGGGGTTGATTTTTTGCTAATTTTGAAAATTCGGCAGAATTCACTCGTTGCAAACCAGCCCTTCAAATTTATAGCTCAATTAGATGTGCAAGTAAGGTTTAGGGCAGAATAAGCGGATCGAGAATCGGAGTTTCGAGCACTAAGATATGGTAGCTCAAAGTTGGGTAAATTTCAAGACTATTAACAAATTTCCAGATTTGGTTCCGACTTTGGACCTTTAGTTAAGTGTCGAAACGGATTTGGATTAATACCAAATTTTGCAGTATAATACTGCTATATGAAGGGTATCTCTCTATCAAATTTCGTGAAAAAATACCTTCGGGAAGGTGGTTAACCAATCAACCAAAGTTTGAAATTACTAAGGCCAAACTGCCTTTAGCTCTCTTTCTCTCCGTTTCCAAACATTCGGCTAAGGAAAACCTCCAAACATGGTTCATTTGTGCAAGAAAAGTCTAAGGAGTATACATGGTACATTTGGTAGGTGTTTAGCACCAAGAAATTCATTTGGTAAGGCCACAACAAGTCTCACATCTAATCTGTCCAAATCTAAGGTTTTCAAGAACAAGGCAGTCACCGTATTTTGATCATAACTCACTCAATTTAACTTGGATTTGGGCATGGTTGATACTGTTAGAAAAACATTCATAGGGCTAAAATTTCACAGACGAAATCATTTTAAGTTTCAGCATGCAACTGGCTCGAAATTAAGCCTAGAGTTGCAGCATCATCAAATCATTTCGGCAGAACGGAGAAACAGGGCAGCTGAATTCAGAAGAGTGGTGCGGTTCACACATATGGAACCAGAACGTGCATTATATACCGTTGGAAAGATGGGTATGTCTAGTTTCAAATGCCACTAACGACACTTGATTTCAACGTCGGAATACGGAGTTATGGATGAAATACGAACACTGGTCTGGTTACGACGGCAACCGTTTCCAGATTACCAGCTTTGGGAAATAAATTCTTTTGATCAACCAAAACTCAACATTTTTCAATGAAAATTTGTACACAACTTCTATAACATGTAAACAACACAATCAACCCATTAAATCCTCAAATTTCTGCATTAAAGTGGCCGAACAAAGCAGGGGCAAAATGGTCAGATTTGGCCTTTGCACCCAACGTGAGTTTCCAGCAATTTTCCTTCAACAAACCACTAACTTAAACACTAATCCGACATTATAAACATCATCAAGCACAAAATCAGCAACAACCCAAGAGTGGGAATTCATAGAGCTCACTTTTCCAATTTCTCCAACATCAACCACAACCCATATGCAAATTCAAGCTTATAAGTGTAATTTAACTTTCATAGGACAAATTTAAGGTATTAGATCATTACCTACTTGATGGTTGGTCAAGACAGAAGTTTCGGCCCTTTGAAGCTTGAAGAAAACCGTGGATAGCTCCTTCCTTTTGCAGCTAAATGGACTTCCCAAGTGTTGAGGTAGATGTAGTTGAATTTTTAAGAGAGTTTGGTAGATTGAGTAAGATTTGTAGAGGGAATGTTGAAAGTTTTTTGTTGTTTCTTTGCAGCTACTAGCCGTCCAAGGAGCTTGAAGAAAGAAAATGGTTTGCTGATCCTTTGGCGTATAAGGAACGCTACTCGTGTAATATTTTAAGTACGTAAAAATCAATTGCAACTAGTGCGCCTACGCGCGCGTTTTGTGTTCGATTCCTCTTAAGTTTGTTGCACTAGTGCACTAAACCTCTAGGGCACTTACATTCATATAAATATTATTCATTCTTAATTGTCCCAAAATAATGGTCCAAAGTCCCTCAATTAAGCGCGCACGTGAAAACACGTATTTCCAATTTAGGCGCAATAAAATGAAACCTTTGAGAAATTCTTATAACGATCGTACCACTAACTATCACTTGAGTATTTAAACCTAAATTTACCTATTTTAGGACCATTGTATATGTTTCAAATTTTTGAACTTATTGTATTCCCAATTGGCTAAAGTGTTTGGACACGTTTTCACGTTTTCACTAAACAAGCTTATAAGAAAATAATTTTTGAAACGAAACACTTTAAAAATATAACGAAACTATAAAACCATGTACTTAGGTCAATAAGGTTAGAAAATATTATTCGTGGCAAAAATCCAAATAAATAATTAATTGAGCCAAAATTAGGGGTTTTAAAAATAATAATTTTACGAGTCCTCACGTGAATTGAGTATTAATTCCTCCATTAATATTTCTTAATCTATTGTTGATCGTTCTTAATTCTCCAATATTAATACACTCCCGATTCAAGTATAGCCTAGAAAAACGTGCACCCGTCGTTCCAGACTAAACAAATTTTCGAAAAGCGAATTTTTCAACAAAACGCTTTAAAAATATAAAGAGGCGTCGTTCCATATAAATGGGTTTAAAATGGTCGAAATAAATAATTCGAAGAAAATGAGTGAATAATCATTTAAATATTCCAGTAATATTCTATAAAAATAAAAAAAATTTCGGATCCTCACAAATTCCCTCTCTTTTCATAAGCCACTAAAGCAAGGGTAGATAGATTGGATTGCAAGGCACAATGACCAAAATTGGACTGGCCTTGGTATTCATGTATAAGGTCCAATTATTTTTATTGGACTTTTTAGTTTGTAGGCCTTTGAGAGATGTAATTCAATTACAAATTATTATCATTATTTTAATTTATATTCATTATGATGTCAATTTGAGAGAGTATTTTTTGAATTGTCATATTTTCAAAAATGAAAAGAAATATTTAAATTTGATTTCATATTATTATAAAGAAAAAGATTATTAATGCCATAATGTATATTCTGCCGTTTCAATTTTATTTTAATCTGTTCATGTTACAATATTTGATAGTATTTGACTTTATGTTTACTCGTATTTCCATTAACATTTAAAGTTGTACAAATGAACTGAAATTGCCACTTAATATAATATATATTTTTTGTATCAATTTTATTTTAATTCATTAAAACATTAATATCTGGCTTCTATTACGACAGAATTTTTTTTCTTTGTTGGCCAAAGGAATGCATCAACTTCTAAATGACAAACATATATATATAAATAATATATTAAGATGCTTCTTTTTGTTGTTTTATTTTAATCTGCTCATATTAAAATATTTAGTAGCATTTGACTTTATACTCATTCGTATTTCTATTAGCATTTAAAGTTGTACAAATGAACTTAAATTGCCACCTAATATAATATGCACTTTTCATATTAATTTTATTTTAATTCATTTATATGTTAATATTTGCCTTTATTATGACAAATTTTTTTCCTTTGTTCATCAAAGGGATGCATCAACGTCTAAATGACACACACACACACATATTATTTTATTAAGATGTTCTTTCTTGTTGCTTCAATGCTAGATGTTAGCTTTGTATTTATTTTTCCCACGATTTTACTTGCCGTTGAATTATAGATTATTCAACAAAGCTTACATTTCTTTTGTTCAATTTTAGATTAAAAACAGTAAACGGTTCCTTTATGTCAGGTTCTCCTCTTTTCCCTCTCCTTTGCCTGTAAGTCAATCATGCAAACATTCTTCAACTGCTCTACTTTTTCCCAATTATCTAGTCGGATTTGATAGTTACTTTTTCCCTTAAAGTTAGATTGTCCTTCGCAGCAATCTCAACTTTTGATGAATTATCAGTTGTACTTCATCGTTTCATAACCATGGTTCAAAGACTCGGTCGAGTCCACTCAACTCGTTAAGACATCACCGTGAAGGGTTGAACGGCCGAGTCATACCGAATCACTCCGAATCATCCGGAGTCAACTCGAATTTTTATTATTTTTACTAATTTTTAATTATTTTTGTTTATCATATTTTTTACAATTTTTAGAATATTAAATATTTCAAAAATTCGCATCTCGCCGAGACCGTGACCGATATGTTGAGACCGATGTGGAACGGTCCAGACCATGACCGCAATCGCGACGGCGACTTTGAACCATGTTCATAACCATTAAATTGAAATACAAAGTACTGGATTAGTTTAGATATCATAAACTACCATTTTAGAGATGAAATTGTTATGAACAAGCAAACCTTGAATGGTATGTAGTACAGACCGCTAGATACACTACCAATGGTTGCTTCGCTTCTTTTCGTTCATGTTCCAACGTAGCACAGAGAAGGCTTCTTTCAATTTCTTGCTTTCATTCCACTCAGTTTTTTCTTCAGCATATGTATCCATTCATATCTCACTGTAATAGCATCATGTTTTATGTTTCGATTTTGCAGCATTAACTTGGGTATTCAAGACTTTTGCTTTGTCCATCACTTTCCTTTAGGTTAGTCACACTGCTTTTGACTAACTAGCCTAATTTTTGATAAAATGCCACTTAAGTTTGATTGGTATTTACAAGTTTCATTAGCAAACTATTGGTAGTTGCTTACTATTTAAACAAGTATTATAGTAGTTGGAATCCAATCTCAAAGTTTGAATTCCAAGAAAAGCACTGGCTAGGAAGTCAATTGAATCGTATATACTCTGTAACTTATGATTCTAGACTTTGGCAACGAACTCTAAAACCGTTTCATCATTTTATATTTGTTTTCTTACTTTTGTGAGCACTTTTAGGTTGTTGATATTCAAGTTGCTTGCTTATTTTCTTTGATGCATAGTTAAGCTTGCTGAATGTCTGTTTCATTGTCAGCTAAACTTTTGATAGTGAAAAGAAAGGGAAAATCAATTAGGTAATTAAGTTGATTTAGTTGTTGACTCAGTTGATGAACCATGTAAGAATAATGGATTTTTATCTCAATCAATATCAGCACACCGTAACATACAAGTTGAAGACCAAAATTTCAAAAGCTCAGAGCATAGATCATGCAATATTGTTCTTGCTTCATTGCCTTCGTTTTCGAGCTTCCAGCCTGAAAATGGTGACTCCATTAAAGGATGTTCTTCAATGAATGGTCTAAGATAAACTGAAGTTCTGATGTGAGCGCGGAAGCTATTTTAGGATCCTAGAGGACACGTTGCAAGACGAATGGAGTCGAATCCAAACTTGGACCACTCAAGAACGGATTCAACGATAGAGGACGCCACAATCAAGTGTGTTTGCTTGATTGATAAGTCAATAAATAACCTAAGATCAACTCTAGGATGTTCAAACTAGCTTTCACAAGTTAAAGGAATTTGCCACAATCTATGGACGAAATTCTGAAATTTTTATTGAATAATATCGAAAAACTGAATGTAAAACATCACTTAAGGCTATTTATAGCTTTGACTAAACCCTAATAAAGCTGGGAAAACATTAAGAAAATTTGGCTAGCCCATTTCTTTTACTTGCCCGAAGTTTAGCCCAACAATACATAGACCGTAAGCTCAGTGACCCAATCCGCCGTTTGGAGCTTGAACACTTGCATCTTCAATTGTCAGCAACACTTTAGTAGTCTTGCAAGGATCCTTCAACTCAATCCCTTCAATGGGTGGTTTCTCTTGAGATTGGACGGCATGAACCAAGGTTTGAAGTGACTCCTTGAATCTCTTAGCTCGTCCTCGTGTCACTGGGTTTTGGGGCACCTTTACAGGATTTTCCTGAGCACCATGGGTCTCGTGCTCAACCGCATCATTCCCCTCCTCTTGAAGAGGATTTGCCCTCAAATCGTGCTCGTCCCCTGCAAGAAACGGATTTAGATCAGCAACATTGAATGTAACACTAGCATTATACTCACCAGGTAGATCTAAGCGGTATGCATTGTCGTTGATGCGCTCAATGACTTGAAAATGCCCATCTCCTCTTGGTGACATCTTGTTTTGTCATTTTTTGGGAATTCTTTCCTTGCGCAAGTGTAACCAGACCCAATCACCAGGTTCAAAGACAAGCTTGCACCTGTTCTTATTAGCTTGTTGGACATATTGGGCCGTCCTCCTCTCGATGTTGGTACGAGCCTTGTTATGCAATGATCTCACAAACTCAACTTTCTTCTTACTATCTAAATTCACATGCTCAGAAAAAGATAATGGCAACAAATCTAAGGGAGTTAAGGGGTTAAAAAAATACACAACTTTAAAATATGAGAATTGTGTAATACTATGCACAACCCTATTGTATGCGAACTTAACATGAGGTAGACACTCCTCCCATGACTTAAGATTTTTCGTTATGATTGCACGTAGGAGTGTGGATAAGGTCCTATTGACCACCTCAATTTGTCCATCCGTTTGAGGATGACTAGAAGTAGAGAACAACAGTTTGGTTCCCAACCTACCCCATAATGACTTCCAGAAATAGTTCAAAAACTTGACATCTCTATCAGACACGATAGTCCTAGGTATGCCATGCAAACGAACAATTTTTTTAAAGAATAAGTCAGAAATGTGCAAAGTATCATCCGTTTTATGACATACAATAAAGTGAGCCATTTTAAAAAATCTATCTACCACAACAAATATAGAATCATGATCACGTTTAGATCGAGGTAAACCAAGTACGAAATCCATGAAAATGTCAATCCAAGATTGGTGAGGTATAGGTAAATGAGTATACAAACCGTTTAGATTGACCCGAGACTTAGTTTTATGGCACACACCACACCTTTCAACAATCCGCTCCACGTCCCTGCACATGCGTGGCCAATAGAAATGGTCCTGCAACATAGCTAAAGTCTTGGTGACACCAAAGTGTCCCATTAGTCCATCACTGTGTGACTCATGGACAAGTAAGTCACGAATAGAACCTTGAAGAATGCATAACTTAGTAAGACAAATCTGCGACAAAGGACACACGCAGGACAGATTTCGGACCAAAAACAAAACCCTACACGTAGTTACGAATATGGGAACAAAACAGACTCAAAAACGATAAGAAAAAAAAAACAAAAGGAAGTTACGGCCCTAGTTTTCTAATCAAGAACAAAGTCCCACCTTGAACTACAACTAATCCTAATTCTTTTTGGATTATCGGCTTCCAAACCCATTCGGCCAGGCTTCTAGTCAACTTCAAAGCCCTTAACAGACCTAAATAGCCCCTTCACTACACCCTCTAGTTTCAAAAAAAAAAAAAAAAAAAAAACCTACCAAGTGCCAACCATTACACCAAACCAGCCCGCAAGTTTAGTCGGTTGAGTACCACCTTGTGAACCGATTGGACTGCAATTTGAGAGTTGCCCTATACACCAAGACAACAACCAAAACACCCCAAAACAGTGACCAAAAGGCCACGAACCAGTAGCTCAACCGCATCAAGTTCCTTCTGTTCTTCATGGCAAACAGGCTGAAGTTCATTACACACAGTATGCCATGATGTCCAGTTTGGAACATGTCGGTTCTGTAAGCTTGCCATATCTAAATAGCCATTTAGATAGGAAGAAGGGGGAAAAATCCACTTTTCATCCCTAAAATTTGAGTTAGGGATACATTTCATCCCTAAAATTTTAGGCGCAACATATTTAATACATGATTTAATAATTTTTGGCCATATTAGTCCAACAACCGTAAATTGTTCAATTTGGATGGAAAAGACTCACGTGTTTAGCACGTGGCCATTAAGTAAAAATAATTTCGCAATCCAAATCAACTGCCACGTGCTATACGCATGAGTCTTCTCCCTCCAAATTAAACAATTTACTGTTTTTGAACTAAATCTGGTTAGAAATTATATGACCTTGTTTGGCAAGCAAGTTTTTTGCCAAGTTTGTCTGTTATAAGTTTTTTTAACAACTTTAACTACAGTAATCTCAAAAACTTCTCAAAAATTTTAAACTATATATTTCAAAATATCCAAAAATTTACACATTTCAAAAATTTTTTCTACAACTTTTACAGTAACTACAATAAAGTTTTAGACAAATATAAAAAAAACTCACTTGCCAAACAGGGCTATTAATTCATGTACTAAATGTGTTGCACAAAAAAGTTTGGAGATGAAATGTGTCCCTAATTCAAAGTGAATTTTTCCCTAGGAAAAACTATAGAAGGCGGGCTTACCTTAGATGGAAATAAAAAAGATTGCGCTTATATAATTTGCAAATGAAGAAGCAATCATCTACTGAATCTCTAAACACCCCTTTGCCAACTCCAAAATCTAAAGACGGCCAATTTGATTAAAACATAATTAGAGTTTAAAAAACCACAAAAGTTTCCATGTTTCACAGCCTCCACATTCTGAAAAAGAAAAGACAATGGCCCCGTTTGGCAAGTGAGTTTTTTAGGTATTTGTCTAAAACTTTATTGTAGCTTACTATAGAAATTAAAAAAAAAAATTTGAAGTATGTTTTTTTAATATTTTGAAATGTATAGTTTAAAAATTTTGAAAAGTTTTTTGAAGTTACTGTAGCTAAAGTTTTTAAACTTATAGCAGACAAACTTGACAAAAAATTTATCTGTCAAACAAGGCCAATAATTTTAGCATACGAATTAGAAGCAAACAATAATCAACAACTCTAAATTTAATAAAATTTCTACTAAATTTTATCTATGATATGCACTTCAATTGCTTATAAAATAAAGCAAAACATTTCAAACAGCAAGAAGAAGTATCCGAATTCTTCACAATACTATTTAGCAATTTTTATTGAATGTATAAATTAAAAGTATACTTATATTTGATATCTAATTTCTTTCCATTTTAGTAATATTTTTACAATACGCAAACATGACACTCATCCTTGAAATTTCTTACCCTTAAAACACTTTAAGGTGGGCATTGACTATGCGTAAACGGGGTAGATTGAGCAAGAGGTTGATTGAAGGGCATAATGGTCATTTTATACTTGAAATTTTGACACCTGGAGCGTGGAGGAGATGAACTTGCAGTGGATTGAAGGGTGTAATGATCACTATATACACTTACACGATATAAAATTCTATATATATATATATATATATATTAACTTATAGAAAAAACTTTTTTCTTATAAAAGTTCATCTAAAAAATGCCTATTGGACACTTGTAAAATTGAAATTCAATTACTATTTCTTTTTAACAAAATTTATATTATATATAAAGCCTGAGAAAGGAGTTTGGTGTTAACATCGGGGTTAACATTTATTGTCGTTTTATGAATTTACTCTTATAAAAACTATTTTTATTTTAACTATCTATAACTACTGATCTAATTTTACAATATGATCTAATTTACTATAACTACTGATCCAATAATTTATTGTCGTTTTATGATCTAATTTTTATTTTACTATCTATAACCAGAAAATCTATTTTTGATGCATTAAAGAAGTGGTAGTAGTGGAATAAATTGTCTTCCATTCGGAGTCTGAATGGAATTGACATATCCTCTGGATTGAATCGATTTTTCTTTATTTTGAAGGCTGGGAGAATCTCGTTGAGTTCTCAAATAATTCGTATATTCACGAGCATTTCTTTGAGCCATCATTGCTGAATCCATGTCCTTGTAGGAATTCTCTGGTTAGAAAATCTGGTAAAGAATTATTTTCTCCTTTGATAAATTCAATCTCAAAATCAAATACAGATAAAATAGCTTGCCATCTAGCAAAGATTTGTTTTGAAACTATATTTTGAACATCTTTTTGTAAAATTTCTTTTGCAGATTTACAATCTATTCTTATTAGGAATTTTTTATTATATAAATCATCTTGAAATTTTGATATACACAAAACGATGGATAAAATTTCTTTTTTAATAGTTGAATAATTCTTTTGAGGATCAGACCATGTTCCTGAATGAAATCTAACTAATTCTTCTTTTGAATTATCTATTCTTTGTTTTAATATTCCTCTATATCCTAATTCTGAGGCATCTGTTTCTACTATCATGAATGCTTTAGGATGAGGTAAACATAAACATGGTAAAGATGTAATTTTTTCCTTTAAATATTTTATTTTTTGAGTATGTTCTTCTGTCCAAGGTTTTGGGTTTTTCTTTAATCTATTAAATAATATAGAACATTCTTGTCTTAATTTAGGAAAGAAATCTGCTATATAATTTAAGCATTCTAAAAATCTTTGTAATTGATTTTTCTCTTTTATCTCATCTGGAAATTTAGTAGCGAATTCTAAAGCTCTATTTATTGGCTTTATTGTTCCTTGATATATATTATGTCCTAAAAATCTTATTTTTGTTTGAAATAATTTCATTTTTGGAGCAGAAATAACTAATCCATTTTTCTTAACTATTTTTAGAAATATACTTAAATGTTTAAAATGTTGTTCTAATGATTCTGAAAATATTAATACATCATCTATATAGACTATGCTGAATGAACTATAAGGATTGAAAATATCATTCATTATATTTTGAAATTCTGATGGTGCATTTTTTAATCCAAATGGCATAACTTTCCATTCATAATGTCCAAAAGGTGTTGTAAATGCTGTTTTGTATCTATCTTTTGGATCTATTAATATTTGCCAATATCCTGATTTCATATCAAATTTTGAGAATATTTTTGCATTAAATAATCTATTAAGCAAATCTTTTTTGTTGGGAATAGGATATCTAATCCATTGTAAAACTTTGTTTAAAGGTTTATAATTTATTACTAATCTTGGAACTCCTCTTTCTTTTTCAGCTTGATTCATTACATAGAATGCAGCACAACTCCAAGGTGATTTTGAAGGTGTTATTAATCCTTTATCTATTAATATTTTTATTTCTTTTTTACAAAATTCTAGTAACTCAGCATTCATTTGTATTGGTCTAGCTTTTGTTGGAATATTTTTTTCATTAAAATCTTTTTCATAAGGTAATTCTATCATATATTGTTTTCTATCCCAAAAAGCATTAGGAATGTCTGCACAAATTTCTTTTTTAAATAATTCTTCTAATTCTGATATTCTTTTTTGTATTTTAATATCATTTAGTTGTTCCTCAATTTTTAAATAAGATTTTTCTTCTTTAATATAGTTTATTTGCTGTTGTACTTTAGTAATGGTATTTATTGTTTTATATATTGAAGATGTTTGTAAGGTTTGTAATTCTCTTTGTCTTATTGGAGTTAAGAATTTAAAGGTAATGATTTTTCCCATTATATTTACTGAAATTCCTTCATTGCTTACTAGAAATGGATAAATTTGAATTAAAAAAGGTGTTCCTAATATAACATCATGATTTATATTGTTTACAATTATGAAATTATGTCTAATGCAATATTCATTATTACATATTGATCCTTTTGTAAATTTATATTTTACTTCTAAATCTTCTCCATTTGCTGCCATTAATTTTTCTTTTGTTCTTTCACAATATTTAGTTGGAATTATTCCTTCTTTAATACAACTTGTGTCAGCTCCACTATCAATTAGAGCTACAAATGTTTCTTTGAAATCTTCAACTGTGATAGTTACTAAAGCGAACCATTTTTGAAAAGTCATTTTTTCTATAGTATTTATATATTGGTCTTCTCTTACTGGGTTTTCTGCTATTAATATTTCATTTGTTTCAGTATTAGAAGTTGAAGGTTGATTGTTATTTATTAATGTTATTTTTGATTCTATTTCCAAATCTTTTAGTTTTAATTCTATGATTTCTTGTTGTAATTGTTTTACTTGTATTTTTAAATTATTAATTTCGGATTGAAGATCCTTAGTAGTTTCTTTTTTCATTATATTTATATTTGGATATTTATCTATTAATTTTGAAATGCTAAAGGGTTCTATTATCTTTGGCATTTTATCTTCTTGAATAATTAAGCTTTTTAATCTTTCTAAATATTCTTTTTTAGCTATTGGGTCTTCAATTTTTTCTATTATATCTAATAAAAATTCTTTATCTTCTTTTTTAGTTATAACATTTATATATTTTGGATTACAGTTACAATCTTCTTCACTTTCGGAACTAGTAATATCATCATAATAGTCTTCTTCAGAACTTTTATCTTTTTCATTTATTAACAAATTTATTAATTTATTTTTAATTTCTTCGTCATTTACACAGATTTCTGTAATTTTTTCTTTTAATCTACATTTGTTTGCTTTATGTCCTATTTTGCCACATTTGTAACAAACAATTTTCTTTTTAATGAATTTCTTTCTTTTAGTTGGTTCATTTTCCTTAGATTTTATGTATCTTGGTTTCTTGGAATATTTTTTAATTCTCTTTTTATATGCTGATGGTGATTTGATTCGTTTAATTCCAAATGCATCACAGAATGATCCTACTTCTTTTTGTTTTGATCCATATTTTATTTGTAATCTTAATTCTGAACATAATATTAATCCTTCTTTTTTCACAAAAGCAAATAATTGTCCAAAAGTAATATTTTCGAATGAAATTACATCTGTTCCCATTTCCTTTTGTAAATTATCCATTATCCTTTGGGAAAATAAACTTGGTAATCCTGTTATAAATCTTTCTTTCCAGAATGAAGCATTACAATCTGGTCTTCTTAATACATTTGTTAAAAACATATCTTTGTACCATCTAAAATCTGATAATGTTGGACATCTTAAATTTGTTAAAAATGTTTTATTAGAATTTAATTCTTCTTTAGGATTTCCTATAAAATACATTACTATTGTTACTATTAAAAATTCTGCAGCATCTGACTGTATTTGAATATTTCCTTGATCATCTTCTATTTCCTGAGTATGATCTAATATTGATAATTTATCTTGTAAAGTTAAAGCATTATCCCACCAATTCTTTAATTGTCCAGTAAATCCTGAAACTAGTAAAGTTGCAATATTCCTTTCTTGAATATTTTTAATTTTATAGGCTAATCTCGCCATTCCCATTTCTTGTAAATTATTTAATACTTCATATTCTGCTTTGCCATCTATGTTCCATTCATATATTGAGTCTCCATCATATTTAGTTGTTCTAAATTTTGATCTTTCTTCATATTGAATATCTGGAGGACTTGGTCTAGGATAATAATTTTTTGAACTTACCATTTTCCAATTTTTATTATTACTATAGTTCTTTCTTGTTATTCTATTTATTTGATTATTTTCTTCTTCAAATTGATTTTCTATTGGTAAAAGTATATTTTCTTCTATGTCTGAATTTGCTGATTCTTCTGATAAATCTCCTAATTCTTCAGTAGAGTTTTCTTCTATTATTTGGTCTAAGGTATTTATTTTGGGTGTTGTTGGTTTTGAATCTGTAGTTAGATTTTGTAATGCATTAGATATTTTATTTAATAAATTATCTGTATTACTTATCTTTTGAGTACTAATACTTTGTACTAAATCTTGTTCTTTTTCTCTTGTCAGACTTCTAGGTTGAAAATGAGGTGCTGATATATCATTTGGGAATTTTAAATCTGGTTTCTTTAGTGTATCAATTTTTGTATTTAATACTTCCATATGTTGAGATATTGTATGAAGAATTTGATTTGTATAATTATTTTGTTGATAAACTTTTTTAAGATCTTCAAGATTTATTGAATTATTTGTACTTGATTCAGCTTCTCTTCCCTTTTTAAAAGGTGAGGCTATTACTTCTCCTTTTCCTAGATTAATTTTTACTTCTTGTAATGGAGGGTGTATTGATGTTAATATTTGATCATCTTTCAATTTCCATTTTTTATATAAATTAGTTTGAACATTTATTTGTGGAATATTATAAACATCACTTATTCCTAATTTTGATGTATAAAATGTTAACCATGTAAAGAAAGGAAAGTCAAACTTTTGTTTTTCTATTTCTATTTTCCATTCTAATATTAATTTTTCTTTATATTCTGATTCTAATTGAAAAAACCAAATTCTTTTTTCTGTGTTTTCTTCATCATCAAAATCTTCTTGTAAATATTTATGATTTATTTTATATGGTCTATTTATAACATTTATTTCTCCTTGCATTTGAGAATGTGTTGGGGAATAGTCAGATTTATTTTGATTTACAACTTCTGGAATAGGAGTTTTATATTTAAAATTTGATGTACTTTCCATAGGGAAATTAATTTCAGATGACTCATAATTTGAACGTCTAGCTGGTAACCATGAATAAGATGATTCTGGTCTTTCTCTTAATGATGTAAATCTTATTAAAGTACTTCCATCCGATTTTTCTATAATATCTTCTGCAGTAGTTTGTTCTATATTTCTTGCTACTTGTGGATTTTTAATTTTAAATTCACTAGGTATAGTAATTTCATTCCATTTTAATCTTTTTGGAATATATGTAGTAGGTCGATCTGCATCTACTTGTAATAAAGTTGTTTCGTCTTTAAGAGTTGGAGTCATTATGAATTTTAGATTTAAATGTGAAGATAAAGGTCTATAATATATTCTGTATATTATTGCAAAATTCTTTGTATGTTTTTCAAATTCATTTCCTTGTAGATGAATATCTAGTATAACTGAATTTAATATATGAGGGTCTGTTAAATCTATTGAAAAATTTGGAGCACAGTTAAAATATATTGGTCCGTTGCAAACATTAGTTTGAATCATTGATAATAAAGATGTTTTATATCTTTTGAGTCTAGTGTCTCTTAAAGCTAGGTATATTGGAGCATCAACTCCTAAATGGAATAAGGGCTTTACAGCAATTTGTATTAATCCAATATGAATATAACGATATCCTTTACTTAAATATTTTTGAATTGTACTATGATTTAATAATTGTATAGTTTGATATTCTTCTTGAATAGATATTGTTTCTTCATGGGTTTTGACTGATAAAGCAGTTTTGAAATCTAAAGGGCCAATTTTATAAATGTGTTCAATTTTTTCTTCTGGGATTGTCCAATCTGAATTGTTTATAGGCATATGATATTCATGACTTTGTACTACATTTTCTTGCTTTGAATTAGATCCTATTTTTAATTGTCTAAGAAATGCAGCCATGCTTAATATTTATTTAAATTTTACTTAGACGGGAACAACCGAGCCTATGCCTGGAACATCCTATCCTGGACTTACCAACGGTCTGACAAAGCATCAAGTCTTACCAACGTTTTCAGTAAAGTTTAATAAAATATGTAACATAAATGCATGAAATAGCCAAGTTAAAATAGAAACGTAATTCAAATAAAGTAAATGTAAATGCAAAGTTTAATATGCGTATGCAAATTAAACAAGGGTGTGGCTCTGATACCACTTCTTTCCCAGGTATTGAAATGCAATAAACATAAGTAGTTGGACTTACTTTTGATTGTTGAGTGACTAACGGAAGCTTGTAATGAATTCCAACCTTGAAGACTTTATTGTAATGATGAAATCCACTTCTACAAAGACTTTGAGTACAATGGTTATTTAGAGTGAGTGGGAATAGTAGGAGAACTAAGAGTAAGTGGGAGTAGTAGGAAAACTAAGACAAGTCTATTACAACTTCTGATATTTTTTCGCCGATGCCTGTCTTCTGAATCTTGAATCTATTTATAGAGGCTCGGTTCTGCATTTCATCTTCATTTCAATTTTGCTTTCATTTGTTGTGGCCGACATTCTTTTTCAAAAGTCGTTTGGATTTTGTCCACCGATGGGGTCATCAAAAGGATCAAAAGTAGATTCTGATGATCCTGCTGGCTCCTCTATTTTGTCTTCTTCTTTTGGCTTTTGTAAATAATTCAGATATTCTTTCAGCATCTCGGGATTCTGCATGATTTGCTTTATTAAAAAGTTACTGGCTGTTTCCTCAGATGCCATTTCCGTCACCTTTTCTTTGTCTCTTTTTGGAGTGAGTGGAGTTGGTGTAGTGGTTGGAATGATTGTTGACTGTCTTGTCTCCTTTTGAGTAGTGGTAGTAGCTGTCCACTTTAATTTGTCTCCAGTGGTCAAGAATCTGATCACATTAGTTTGATCGCCAAATTCTTGATTGAATCCAGTCCACCATTTTATTTTGAATTCTCTTACCAATGACATTGGCAGAGGTTTTTCCAGTTCTTGATGAATTTTGAAACTCCAGCAAAATATCCATGGCACTTTGAATTCCATATGGAATAAAATTGGTCTCGTATATTCTTCCCCCTTTGCTCTTTTTAGATATGTTTGAAATCCCATGAGAACATTTGGAGGTAGAATCTCTGGTTGGGGTCCAAACCATTTCCACCAGTGATTGAACCAAATTGGGAATTCTTTGCTGCAACTATCTTTGAATGTGAAGAACCAGGAATGGTTGAATGGTCTAAAAAGGAAAGCACGATACCATGCCATTTTGTAATCTTGATATGTAAATCCATCTGGAATAAAGTTTACTGAAAAGGATTTTTTGGAATAAAGAGAAGTCCATTCATTAGGAGAACAAACTTTCTTTATAATACACTTGGAATGACTAATAATATTTGGATTCTTTTTATCTGGAATGGGGTAAATCTCTACAGATTGAGTATCTGTAAGGATTAATTCATAATAATCTAGATTTTTTGAAGGGTCATCTGGTTGCCAATAGCATTTTGGAGGAAAGATCCTTTGAGTAACTTGATGAAGAGTAGAGTATATGGGTATTTCTTGGAATCTAGTTAAAGTA
This sequence comes from Coffea eugenioides, assembly GCF_003713205.1. Classification (NCBI taxonomy): domain Eukaryota; kingdom Viridiplantae; phylum Streptophyta; class Magnoliopsida; order Gentianales; family Rubiaceae; genus Coffea; species Coffea eugenioides. Next base: position 14,591 of record NW_020863240.1, on the reverse strand, counting down.
ATATGTTGAGTAAATGGCTTTGTAAAATAAGTATTTCCTTGAGATTTTTCTGGGGATTTTGCCAGTTGTTGAATGGGTCTAATTGGAGAAGTAATTGGAGTAGCAGCCTGACTGTAAGTCAATGCTGGGAAATCTGATAAAAGTTGAAATCTATTTTGAGTTACAGGGGTAAGACTCATCTCATAATCCTGAGGAGTCTTTGGCCGGGAACTTCCTGCTTTTGAATCCATGTTCCTGCAAAATTAATAAACAACATCTTTAAGTTGGTCAGTTAATTGTCTGTTTTGTTCTTGATAGTGCTGAATAAATTCGTTGTGAAGAAAATCTCCACTTCTGCTTAATCTCTGATGAGTAAGAAGTCGAAGGGTGTTTTTCTGAATTTGTCTTTGTAGAATAAAGGCTCTTTCTTTTGGAGTACTGGTTGCATAGGGACTTTTATGAATATATATTTCATCATATTTAGGAATTTGGTAGGCTGGAATAAATTGTCTTCCATTCGGAGTCTGAATGGAATAGACGTATCCTCTGGATAGAATTGATTTTTCTTTATTTTGAAGGCTAGGAGAATCTCGTTGAGTTCTCAAATAATTTGTGTATTCACGATCATTTCTTTGAGCCATCATTGCTGGATCCATGTCCTTGTAGGAATTCTCTGGTTAGAAAATCTGGTAAAGAATTATTTTCTCCTTTAATAAATTCTATATCAAAATCAAATACAGATAAAATAGCTTGCCATCTAGCAAATATTTGTTTTGAAATAATATTTTGAACATCTTTTTGTAGAATTTCTTTTGCAGATTTGCAGTCTATTCTAATTAAAAATTTCTTATTGTATAAGTCATCCTGAAATTTTGATATACACAAAACTATAGATAGAATTTCTTTTTTAATAGTTGAGTAATTCTTTTGAGGATCTGACCAGGTTCCTGAATGAAATCTAACTAATTCTTCTTTTGAATTATCTATTTTTTGTTTTAATATTCCTCCGTATCCTAATTCTGAAGCATCTGTTTCAACTATCATGAATGCTTTAGGATGGGGTAGGCATAAACATGGTAATGATTCTATTTTTGCTTTTAAATATTTTATTTTTTGAGTATGTTCTTCCGTCCAAGGTTTTGGGTTTTTCTTTAATCTATTAAATAATATAAAACATTCTTGTCTTAATTTAGGAAAGAAATCTGCTATATAATTTAAGCATCCTAAAAATCTTTGTAATTGATTTTTCTCTTTTATCTCATCTGGAAATTTAGTAGCGAATTCTAAAGCTCTATTTATTGGCTTTATTGTTCCTTGATATATATTATGTCCTAAAAATCTTATTTTTGTTTGAAATAATTTCATTTTTGGAGCAGAAATAACTAATCCATTTTTCTTAACTATTTTTAGAAATATACTTAAATGTTTAAAATGTTGTTATAATGATTCTGAAAATATTAATACATCATCTATATAGACTATGCTGAATGAACTATAAGGATTGAAAATATCATTCATTATATTTTGAAATTCTGATGGTGCATTTTTTAATCCAAATGGCATAACTTTCCATTCATAATGTCCAAAAGGTGTTGTAAATGCTGTTTTGTATCTATCTTTTGGATCTATTAATATTTGCCAATATCCTGATTTCATATCAAATTTTGAGAATATTTTTGCATTAAATAATCTATTAAGCAAATCTTTTTTGTTGGGAATAGGATATCTAATCCATTGTAAAACTTTGTTTAAAGGTTTATAATTTATTACTAATCTTGGAACTCCTCTTTCTTTTTCAGCTTGATTCATTACATAGAATGCAGCACAACTCCAAGGTGATTTTGAAGGTGTTATTAATCCTTTATCTATTAATATTTTTATTTCTTTTTTACAAAATTCTAGTAACTCAGCATTCATTTGTATTGGTCTAGCTTTTGTTGGAATATTTTTTTCATTAAAATCTTTTTCATAAGGTAATTCTATCATATATTGTTTTCTATCCCAAAAAGCATTAGGAATGTCTGCACAAATTTCTTTTTTAAATAATTCTTCTAATTCTGATATTCTTTTTTGTATTTTAATATCATTTAGTTGTTCCTCAATTTTTAAATAAGATTTTTCTTCTTTAATATAGTTTATTTGCTGTTGTACTTTAGTAATGGTATTTATTGTTTTATATATTGAAGATGTTTGTAAGGTTTGTAATTCTCTTTGTCTTATTGGAGTTAAGAATTTAAAGGTAATGATTTTTCCCATTATATTTACTGAAATTCCTTCATTGCTTACTAGAAATGGATAAATTTGAATTAAAAAAGGTGTTCCTAATATAACATCATGATTTATATTGTTTACAATTATGAAATTATGTCTAATGCAATATTCATTATTACATATTGATCCTTTTGTAAATTTATATTTTACTTCTAAATCTTCTCCATTTGCTGCCATTAATTTTTCTTTTGTTCTTTCACAATATTTAGTTGGAATTATTCCTTCTTTAATACAACTTGTGTCAGCTCCACTATCAATTAGAGCTACAAATGTTTCTTTGAAATCTTCAACTGTGATAGTTACTAAAGCGAACCATTTTTGAAAAGTCATTTTTTCTATAGTATTTATATATTGGTCTTCTCTTACTGGGTTTTCTGCTATTAATATTTCATTTGTTTCAGTATTAGAAGTTGAAGGTTGATTGTTATTTATTAATGTTATTTTTGATTCTATTTCCAAATCTTTTAGTTTTAATTCTATGATTTCTTGTTGTAATTGTTTTACTTGTATTTTTAAATTATTAATTTCGGATTGAAGATCCTTAGTAGTTTCTTTTTTCATTATATTTATATTTGGATATTTATCTATTAATTTTGAAATGCTAAAGGGTTCTATTATCTTTGGCATTTTATCTTCTTGAATAATTAAGCTTTTTAATCTTTCTAAATATTCTTTTTTAGCTATTGGGTCTTCAATTTTTTCTATTATATCTAATAAAAATTCTTTATCTTCTTTTTTAGTTATAACATTTATATATTTTGGATTACAGTTACAATTTTCTTCACTATCTGAACTAGAAATATCATTGTAATAATCATCTTCTGTACTTTGTTCTTTTTCATTTATTAATAAGTTTATTAATTTATTTTTAATTTCTTCTTCGTTAGAACAAATTTCTGTAATTTTTTCTTTTAATCTACATTTGTTTGCTTTATGTCCTATTTTTCCACATTTATAACAAACAATTTTCTTTTTAATAAATCTTTTCTTTTTAGTTGGTTCATTTTCCTTAGGCTTTATATATCTTGGTTTCTTAGAATATTTTTTAACTTTCTTTTTGTATGCTGATGGTGATTTTATTCTTTTAATTCCAAATGCATCACAGAATGATCCTACTTCTTTTGTTTTTGAACCATATTTTATTTGTAATCTTAATTCTGAACATAACATTAATCCTTCTTTTTTCACAAATGCAAATAATTGTCCAAAAGTAATATTTTCAAATGAAATTACATCTGTTCCCATTTCCTTTTGTAAATTATCCATTATCCTTTGAGAAAATAAACTTGGTAATCCTGTTATGAATCTTTCTTTCCAGAATGAAGCATTACAATCTGGTTTTCTTAATACATTTGTTAAAAACATATCTTTATACCATCTAAAATCTGATAATGTTGGACATCTTAAATTTGTTAAGAATGTTTTATTTGAATTTAATTCTTCTTTAGGATTTCCTATAAAATACATTACTATTGTTACTATTAAAAATTCTGCAGCATCTGACTGTATTTGAATATTTCCTTGATCATCTTCTATTTCTTGTGTATGATCTAATATTGATAATTTATCTTGTAATGTTAAAGCATTATCCCACCAATTCTTTAATTGTCCAGTAAATCCTGAGACTAATAAAGTTGCAATATTTCTTTCTTGAATATTTTTAATTTTATAGGCTAATCTCGCCATTCCCATTTCTTGCAAATTATTTAATACTTCATATTCTGCTTTGCCATCTATGTTCCATTCATATATTGAGTCTCCATCATATTTAGTCGTTCTAAATTTTGATCTTTCTTCATATTGAATATCTGGAGGACTTGGTCTAGGATAATAATTTTTTGAACTTACCATTTTCCAATTTTTATTATTACTATAGTTCTTTCTTTTTATTCTATTTATTTGATTATTTTCTTCTTCAAATTGATTTTCTATTGGTAAAAGTATATTTTCTTCTATGTCTGAATTTGCTGATTCTTCTGATAAATCTTCTAATTCTTCAGTAGAGTTTTCTTCTATTATTTGGTCTAAGGTATTTATTTTGGGTGTTGTTGGTTTTGAATCTGTAGTTAGATTTTGTAATGCATTAGATATTTTATTTAATAAATTATCTGTATTACTTATCTTTTGAGTACTAATACTTTGTACTAAATCTTGTTCTTTTTCTCTTGTCAGACTTCTAGGTTGAAAATGAGGTGCTGATATATCATTTGGGAATTTTAAATCTGGTTTCTTTAGTGTATCAATTTTTGTATTTAATACTTCCATATGTTGAGATATTGTATGAAGAATTTGATTTGTATAATTATTTTGTTGATAAACTTTTTTAAGATCTTCAAGATTTATTGAATTATTTGTACTTGATTCAGCTTCTCTTCCCTTTTTAAAAGGTGAGGCTATTACTTCTCCTTTTCCTAGATTAATTTTTACTTCTTGTAATGGAGGGTGTATTGATGTTAATATTTGATCATCTTTCAATTTCCATTTTTTATATAAATTAGTTTGAACATTTATTTGTGGAATATTATAAACATCACTTATTCCTAATTTTGATGTGTAAAATGTTAACCATGTAAAGAAAGGAAAGTCAAACTTTTGTTTTTTATTTCTATTTTCCATTCTAATATTAATTTTTCTTTATATTCTGATTCTAATTGAAAAAACCAAATTCTTTTTTCTGTGTTTTCTTCATCATCAAAATCTTCTTGTAAATATTTATGATTTATTTTATATGGTCTATTTATAACATTTATTTCTCCTTGCATTTGAGAATGTGTTGGGGAATAGTCAGATTTATTTTGATTTACAACTTCTGGAATAGGAGTTTTATATTTAAAATTTGATGTACTTTCCATAGGGAAATTAATTTCAGATGACTCATAATTTGAACGTCTAGCTGGTAACCATGAATAAGATGATTCTGGTCTTTCTCTTAATGATGTAAATCTTATTAAAGTACTTCCATCCGATTTTTCTATAATATCTTCTGCAGTAGTTTGTTCTATATTTCTTGCTACTTGTGGATTTTTAATTTCAAATTCACTAGGTATAGTAATTTCATTCCATTTTAATCTTTTTGGAATATATGTAGTAGGTCGATCTGCATCTACTTGTAATAAAGTTGTTTCGTCTTTAAGAGTTGGAGTCATTATGAATTTTAGATTTAAATGTGAAGATAAAGGTCTATAATATATTCTGTATATTATTGCAAAATTCTTTGTATGTTTTTCAAATTCATTTCCTTGTAGATGAATATCTAGTATAACTGAATTTAATATATGAGGGTCTGTTAAATCTATTGAAAAATTTGGAGCACAGTTAAAATATATTGGTCCGTTGCAAACATTAGTTTGAATCATTGATAATAAAGATGTTTTATATCTTTTGAGTCTAGTGTCTCTTAAAGCTAGGTATATTGGAGCATCAACTCCTAAATGGAATAAGGGCTTTACAGCAATTTGTATTAATCCAATATGAATATAACGATATCCTTTACTTAAATATTTTTGAATTGTACTATGATTTAATAATTGTATAGTTTGATATTCTTCTTGAATAGATATTGTTTCTTCATGGGTTTTGACTGATAAAGCAGTTTTGAAATCTAAAGGGCCAATTTTATAAATGTGTTCAATTTTTTCTTCTGGGATTGTCCAATCTGAATTGTTTATAGGCATATGATATTCATGACTTTGTACTACATTTTCTTGCTTTGAATTAGATCCTATTTTTAATTGTCTAAGAAATGCAGCCATGCTTAATATTTAATTAAATTTTACTTAGACGGGAACAACCGAGCCTATGCCTGGAACATCCTATCCTGGACTTACCAACGGTCTAACAAAGCATCAAGTCTTACCAACGTTTTCAGTAAAGTTTAATAAAATATGTAACATAAATGCATGAGATAGCCAAGTTAAAATAGAAACGTAATTCAAATAAAGTAAATGTAAATGCAAAGTTTAAATATGCGTATGCAAATTAAACAAGGGTGTGGCTCTGATACCACTTCTTTCCCAGGTATTGAAATGCAATAAACATAAGTAGTTGGACTTACTTTTGATTGTTGAGTGACTAACGGAAGCTTGTAATGAATTCCAACCTTGAAGACTTTATTGTAATGATGAAATCCACTTCTACAAAGACTTTGAGTACAATGGTTATTTTAGAGTGAGTGGGAATAGTAGGAGAACTAAGAGTAAGTGGGAGTAGTAGGAAAACTAAGACAAGTCTATTACAACTTCTGATATTTTTTTCGCCGATGCCTGTCTTCTGAATCTTGAATCTATTTATAGAGGCTCGGTTCTGCATTTCATCTTCATTTCAATTTTGCTTTCATTTGTTGTGGCCGACATTCTTTTTCAAAAGTCGTTTGGATTTTGTCCACCGATGGGGTCATCAAAAGGATCAAAAGTAGATTCTGATGATCCTGCTGGCTCCTCTATTTTGTCTTCTTCTTTTGGCTTTTGTAAATAATTCAGATATTCTTTCAGTATCTCGGGATTCTGCATGATTTGCTTTATTAAAAAGTTACTGGCTGTTTCTTCGGATGCCATTTCCGTCACCTTTTCTTTGTCTCTTTAAACATTTTCAAAAAAAGGGAATAAATCAATTTTCTATTACATTTGTATAATTATTTTGTTGATAAACTTTTTTAAGATCTTCAAGATTTATTGAATTATTTGTACTTGATTCAGCTTCTCTTCCCTTTTTAAAAGGTGAGGCTATTACTTCTCCTTTTCCTAGATTAATTTTTACTTCTTGTAATGGAGGGTGTATTGATGTTAATATTTGATCATCTTTCAATTTCCATTTTTTATATAAATTAGTTTGAACATTTATTTTCTTTGTCTTCTTTTTTAGTTATAGAAGACCCAATAGCTAAAAAAGAATATTTAGAAAGATTAAAAAGCTTAATTATTCAAGAAGATAAAATGCCAAAGATAATAGAACCCTTTAGCATTTCAAAATTAATAGATAAATATCCAAATATAAATATAATGAAAAAAGAAACTACTAAGGATCTTCAATCCGAAATTAATAATTTAAAAATACAAGTAAAACAATTACAACAAGAAATCACAGAATTAAAACTAAAAGATTTGGAAATAGAATCAAAAATAACATTAATAAATAACAATCAACCTTCAACTTCTAATACTGAAACGAATGAAATATTAATAGCAGAAAATCCAGTAAGAGAAGACCAATATATAAAGTTATTTGTGGATATAATAAAGTCTGCAGAATTTTTAATAGTAACAATAGTAATGTATTTTATAGGAAATCCTAAAGAAGAATTAAATTCAAATAAAACATTCTTAACAAATTTAAGATGCCCAACATTATCAGATTTTAGATGGTATAAAGATATGTTTTTAACAAATGTATTAAGAAGACCAGATTGTAATGCTTCATTCTGGAAAGAAAGATTCATAACAGGATTACCAAGTTTATTTTCTCAAAGGATAATGGATAATTTACAAAAGGAAATGGGAACAGATGTAATCTCATTCGAAAATATTACTTTTGGACAATTATTTGCTTTTGTGAAAAAAGAAGGATTAATATTATGTTCAGAATTAAGATTACAAATAAAATATGGATCAAAACAAAAAGAAGTAGGATCATTCTGTGATGCATTTGGAATTAAACGAATCAAATCACCATCAGCATATAAAAAGAGAATTAAAAAATATTCCAAGAAACCAAGATATATAAAATCTAAGGAAAATGAACCAACTAAAAGAAAGAAATTCATTAAAAAGAAAATTGTTTGTTACAAATGTGGTAAAATAGGACATAAAGCAAACAAATGTAGATTAAAAGAAAAAATTACAGAAATCTGTGTAAATGACGAAGAAATTTAAAATAAATTAATAAATTTGTTAATAAATGAAAAAGATAAAAGTTCTGAAGAAGACTATTATGATGATATTACTAGTTCCGAAAGTGAAGAAGATTGTAACTGTAATCCAAAATATATAAATGTTATAACTAAAAAAGAAGATAAAGAATTTTTATTAGATATAATAGAAAAAATTGAAGACCCAATAGCTAAAAAAGAATATTTAGAAAGATTAAAAAGCTTAATTATTCAAGAAGATAAAATGCCAAAGATAATAGAACCCTTTAGCATTTCAAAATTAATAGATAAATATCCAAATATAAATATAATGAAAAAAGAAACTACTAAGGATCTTCAATCCGAAATTAATAATTTAAAAATACAAGTAAAACAATTACAACAAGAAATCATAGAATTAAAACTAAAAGATTTGGAAATAGAATCAAAAATAACATTAATAAATAACAATCAACCTTCAACTTCTAATACTGAAACGAATGAAATATTAATAGCAGAAAACCCAGTAAGAGAAGACCAATATATAAATACTATAGAAAAATGACTTTTCAAAAATGGTTCGCTTTAGTAACTATCACAGTTGAAGATTTCAAAGAAACATTTGTAGCTCTAATTGATAGTGGAGCTGACACAAGTTGTATTAAAGAAGGAATAATTCCAACTAAATATTGTGAAAGAACAAAAGAAAAACTAATGGCAGCAAATGGAGAAGATTTAGAAGTAAAATATAAATTTACAAAAGGATCAATATGTAATAATGAATATTGCATTAGACATAATTTCATAATTGTAAACAATATAAATCATGATGTTATATTAGGAACACCTTTTTTAATTCAAATTTATCCATTTTTAGTAAGCAATGAAGGAATTTCAGTAAATATAATGGGAAAAATCATTACCTTTAAATTCTTAACTCCAATAAGACAAAGAGAATTACAAACCTTACAAACATCTTCAATATATAAAACAATAAATACCATTACTAAAGTACAACAACAAATAAACTATATTAAAGAAGAAAAATCTTATTTAAAAATTGAGGAACAACTAAATGATATTAAAATACAAAAAAGAATATCAGAATTAGAAGAATTATTTATAAAAGAAATTTGTGCAGACATTCCTAATGCTTTTTGGGATAGAAAACAACATATGATAGAATTACCTTATGAAAAAGATTTTAATGAAAAAAATATTCCAACAAAAGCTAGACCAATACAAATGAATGCTGAGCTACTAGAATTTTGTAAAAAAGAAATAAAAATATTAATAGATAAAGGATTAATAACACCTTCAAAATCACCTTGGAGTTGTGCTGCATTCTATGTAATGAATCAAGCTGAAAAAGAAAGAGGAGTTCCAAGATTAGTAATAAATTATAAACCTTTAAACAAAGTTTTACAATGGATTAGATATCCTATTCCCAACAAAAAAGATTTGCTTAATAGATTATTTAATGCAAAAATATTCTCAAAATTTGATATGAAATCAGGATATTGGCAAATATTAATAGATCCAAAAGATAGATACAAAACAGCATTTACAACACCTTTTGGACATTATGAATGGAAAGTTATGCCATTTGGATTAAAAAATGCACCATCAGAATTTCAAAATATAATGAATGATATTTTCAATCCTTATAGTTCATTCAGCATAGTCTATATAGATGATGTATTAATATTTTCAGAATCATTAGAACAACATTTTAAACATTTAAGTATATTTCTAAAAATAGTTAAGAAAAATGGATTAGTTATTTCTGCTCCAAAAATGAAATTATTTCAAACAAAAATAAGATTTTTAGGACATAATATATATCAAGGAACAATAAAGCCAATAAATAGAGTTTTAGAATTCGCTACTAAATTTCCAGATGAGATAAAAGAGAAAAATCAATTACAAAGATTTTTAGGATGCTTAAATTATATAGCAGATTTCTTTCCTAAATTAAGACAAGAATGTTCTATATTATTTAATAGATTAAAGAAAAACCCAAAACCTTGGACAGAAGAACATACTCAAAAAATAAAATATTTAAAAGCAAAAATAGAATCATTACCATGTTTATGCCTACCCCATCCTAAAGCATTCATGATAGTTGAAACAGATGCTTCAGAATTAGGATACGGAGGAATATTAAAACAAAAAATAGATAATTCAAAAGAAGAATTATTTAGATTTCATTCAGGAACCTGGTCAGATCCTCAAAAGAATTACTCAACTATTAAAAAAGAAATTCTATCTATAGTTTTGTGTATATCAAAATTTCAGGATGACTTATACAATAAGAAATTTTTAATTAGAATAGACTGCAAATCTGCAAAAGAAATTCTACAAAAAGATGTTCAAAATATTATTTCAAAACAAATATTTGCTAGATGGCAAGCTATTTTATCTGTATTTGATTTTGATATAGAATTTATTAAAGGAGAAAATAATTCTTTACCAGATTTTCTAACCAGAGAATTTCTACATGGACATGGATCCAGCAATGATGGCTCAAAGAAATGATCGTGAATACACAAATTATTTGAGAACTCAACGAGATTCTCCTAGCCTTCAGAATAAAGAAAAATCAATTCTATCCAGAGGATACGTCTATTCCATTCAGACTCCGAATGGAAGACAATTTATTCCAGCCTACCAAATTCCTAAATATGATGAAATATATATTCATAAAAGTCCCTATGCAACCATTACTCCAAAAGAAAGAGCCTTTATTCTACAAAGACAAATTCAGAAAAACACCCTTCGACTTCTTACTCATCAGAGATTAAGCAGAAGTGGAGATTTTCTTCACAACGAATTTATTCAGCACTATCAAGAACAAAACAGACAATTAGCTGACCAACTTAAAGATGTTGTTTATTAATTTTGCAGGAACATGGATTCAAAAGCAGGAAGTTCCCGGCCAAAGACTCCTCAGGATTATGAGATGAGTCTTACCCCTGTAACTCAAAATAGATTTCAACTTTTATCAGATTTCCCAGCATTGACTTACAGTCAGGCTGCTACTCCAATTACTTCTCCAATTAGACCCATTCAACAACTGGCAAAATCCCCAGAAAAATCTCAAGGAAATACTTATTTTACAAAGCCATTTACTCAACATATTACTTTAACTAGATTCCAAGAAATACCCATATACTCTACTCTTCATCAAGTTACTCAAAGGATCTTTCCTCCAAAATGCTATTGGCAACCAGATGACCCTTCAAAAAATCTAGATTATTATGAATTAATCCTTACAGATACTCAATCTGTAGAGATTTACCCCATTCCAGATAAAAAGAATCCAAATATTATTAGTCATTCCAAGTGTATTATAAAGAAAGTTTGTTCTCCTAATGAATGGACTTCTCTTTATTCCAAAAAATCCTTTTCAGTAAACTTTATTCCAGATGGATTTACATATCAAGATTACAAAATGGCACGGTATCGTGCTTTCCTTTTTAGACCATTCAACCATTCCTGGTTCTTCACATTCAAAGATAGTTGCAGCAAAGAATTCCCAATTTGGTTCAATCACTGGTGGAAATGGTTTGGACCCCAACCAGAGATTCTACCTCCAAATGTTCTCATGGGATTTCAAACATATCTAAAAAGAGCAAAGGGGGAAGAATATACGAGACCAATTTTATTCCATATGGAATTCAAAGTGCCATGGATATTTTGCTGGAGTTTCAAAATTCATCAAGAACTGGAAAAACCTCTGCCAATGTCATTGGTAAGAGAATTCAAAATAAAATGGTGGACTGGATTCAATCAAGAATTTGGCGATCAAACTAATGTGATTAGATTCCTGACCACTGGAGACAAATTAAAGTGGACAGCTACTACCACTACTCAAAAGGAGACAAGACAGTCAACAATCATTCCAACCACTACACCAACTCCACTCACTCCAAAAAGAGACAAAGAAAAAGTGACGGAAATGGCATCCGAAGAAACAGCCAGTAACTTTTTAATAAAGCAAATCATGCAGAATCCCGAGATGCTGAAAGAATATCTGAATTATTTACAAAAGCCAAAAGAAGAAGACAAAATAGAGGAGCCAGCAGGATCATCAGAATCTACTTTTGATCCTTTTGATGACCCCATCGGTGGACAAAATCCAAACGACTTTTGAAAAAGAATGTCGGCCACAACAAATGAAAGCAAAATTGAAATGAAGATGAAATGCAGAACCGAGCCTCTATAAATAGATTCAAGATTCAGAAGACAGGCATCGGCAAAAAAATATCAGAAGTTGTAATAGACTTGTCTTAGTTTTTCTACTACTCCCACTTACTCTTAGTTCTCCTACTATTCCCACTCACTCTAAAATAACCATTGTACTCAAAGTCTTTGTAGAAGTGGATTTCATCATTACAATAAAGTCTTCAAGGTTGGAATTCATTACAAGCTTCCGTTAGTCACTCAACAATCAAAAGTAAGTCCAACTACTTATGTTTATTGCATTTCAATACCTGGGAAAGAAGTGGTATCAGAGCCACACCCTTGTTTAATTTGCATACGCATATTTAAACTTTGCATTTACATTTACTTTATTTGAATTACGTTTCTATTTTAACTTGGCTATCTCATGCATTTATGTTACATATTTTATTAAACTTTACTGAAAACGTTGGTAAGACTTGATGCTTTGTTAGACCGTTGGTAAGTCCAGGATAGGATGTTCCAGGCATAGGCTCGGTTGTTCCCGTCTAAGTAAAATTTAATTAAATATTAAGCATGGCTGCATTTCTTAGACAATTAAAAATAGGATCTAATTCAAAGCAAGAAAATGTAGTACAAAGTCATGAATATCATATGCCTATAAACAATTCAGATTGGACAATCCCAGAAGAAAAAATTGAACACATTTATAAAATTGGCCCTTTAGATTTCAAAACTGCTTTATCAGTCAAAACCCATGAAGAAACAATATCTATTCAAGAAGAATATCAAACTATACAATTATTAAATCATAGTACAATTCAAAAATATTTAAGTAAAGGATATCGTTATATTCATATTGGATTAATACAAATTGCTGTAAAGCCCTTATTCCATTTAGGAGTTGATGCTCCAATATACCTAGCTTTAAGAGACACTAGACTCAAAAGATATAAAACATCTTTGTTATCAATGATTCAAACTAATGTTTGCAACGGACCAATATATTTTAACTGTGCTCCAAATTTTTCAATAGATTTAACAGACCCTCATATATTAAATTCAGTTATACTAGATATTCATCTACAAGGAAATGAATTTGAAAAACATACAAAGAATTTTGCAATAATATACAGAATATATTATAGACCTTTATCTTCACATTTAAATCCAAAATTCATAATGACTCCAACTCTTAAAGACGAAACAACTTTATTACAAGTAGATGCAGATCGACCTACTACATATATTCCAAAAAGATTAAAATGGAATGAAATTACTATACCTAGTGAATTTGAAATTAAAAATCCACAAGTAGCAAGAAATATAGAACAAACTACTGCAGAAGATATTATAGAAAAATCGGATGGAAGTACTTTAATAAGATTTACATCATTAAGAGAAAGACCAGAATCATCTTATTCATGGTTACCAGCTAGACGTTCAAATTATGAGTCATCTGAAATTAATTTCCCTATGGAAAGTACATCAAATTTTAAATATAAAACTCCTATTCCAGAAGTTGTAAATCAAAATAAATCTGACTATTCCCCAACACATTCTCAAATGCAAGGAGAAATAAATGTTATAAATAGACCATATAAAATAAATCATAAATATTTACAAGAAGATTTTGATGATGAAGAAAACACAGAAAAAAGAATTTGGTTTTTTCAATTAGAATCAGAATATAAAGAAAAATTAATATTAGAATGGAAAATAGAAATAAAAAACAAAAGTTTGACTTTCCTTTCTTTACATGGTTAACATTTTACACATCAAAATTAGGAATAAGTGATGTTTATAATATTCCACAAATAAATGTTCAAACTAATTTATATAAAAAATGGAAATTGAAAGATGATCAAATATTAACATCAATACACCCTCCATTACAAGAAGTAAAAATTAATCTAGGAAAAGGAGAAGTAATAGCCTCACCTTTTAAAAAGGGAAGAGAAGCTGAATCAAGTACAAATAATTCAATAAATCTTGAAGATCTTAAAAAAGTTTATCAACAAAATAATTATACAAATCAAATTCTTCATACAATATCTCAACATATGGAAGTATTAAATACAAAAATTGATACACTAAAGAAACCAGATTTAAAATTCCCAAATGATATATCAGCACCTCATTTTCAACCTAGAAGTCTGACAAGAGAAAAAGAACAAGATTTAGTACAAAGTATTAGTACTCAAAAGATAAGTAATACAGATAATTTATTAAATAAAATATCTAATGCATTACAAAATCTAACTACAGATTCAAAAACAACAACACCCAAAATAAATACCTTAGACCAAATAAT
>NW_020863239.1:0-12626 GCF_003713205.1 Coffea eugenioides | reverse complement strand
ACTAAACCATGACACTAGACAATTACTAAGAAAGTGATATGTACCACTTGTACTTTTTCTATCTATCCTACATTCACCAAAATCAGCATCCGAAAAACCACATAAAGGGAATTCATGACATCTTGGATACCAAAGACCGTAGTTCAAAATTCCCTTCAAATATCTAAAGATTCTTTTCACAGCAATCAAGTGAGATTCTTTTGGACAAGATTGGAAACGAGCACACAAACAAACAGCGAATATAATATCAGGTCTACTTGCGGTTAAATAAAGTAAACTACCAATCATACATCTATACTTCTTTTCATCAACTTTTATACCTTTTTCATCCTTGTCAAGCTTGGTAGATATGCACATAGGTATTCCAACTTGATTTGAATCCTCCATTCCAAATCTTTTGAGAAGTTCCTTCATGTATTTAGCTTGATTAATGAATGCCCCATCTTGATTTTAAGTCACTTGGAGTCCAAGGAGAAGTTCAACTCTCCCATCATACTCATTTCAAACTCATTTTGTATAATAGTGAAAAAATCCTTATACAAACACTCATTAGTAGCACAAAACATAATATCATCCACATATATTTGCACAATCAAAAGATCATTCGAACTTTGTTTAGTGAAAAGAGTGATATCTATAATACCTCTTTTAAAATCATTTTCAACCAAAAAATCACTTAAACGTTCATACCATACCCTTGGAACTTGTTTCAATCCATACAAAGCTTTTGAAAGTTTAAACACATGATTTAGAAATGTCTCATTTTTAAAACTGGGAGATTGGTCAACATAAACCTCTTGATGAATAAAACCATTTAAGAAAGCACTTTTAACATCCATTTGAAACAATTTAAAATTCTTGAAACATACAAATGCCAAGAACATTCTAATTGATTCTAACCTAACTACGGGAGCAAATGTTTCATCAAAATCTATTCTTTCTTCTTAAGCATACCCCTTAGTTACAAGTTTAGTTTTGTTTCTCACAACTTCACCTTTGTCATTCATTTTATTTCTGAAGACCCATTTTCTGCCAATAATAGGATAATTTTGAGGCATTTCAACTAGTGTCCAAACTTGTTCCTTTCAAATTCCTCTTTCATGGTTAAAATTCAGTTTTCATCTTTCAAAGCATCAACAACATTTGTAGGTTCAAAATGTGAGACTAAGGCAAAATTATCCATCAATTGTTTAGAGAAGGAACGAGTTCTTACCTTTTCGGATGGATCACCAATAATGAGCTCCTTGGGATGATTTTTAACAAACTTCCAAACTCTTGGAAGATCCTTAGGTGTACCAACATTCTTGTCATTTTCTTCTAATGCTTCATTCTCTTGAGGATCATCTTAGATTCATCAAATTTAACATGTATTGCTTCTTCTATAACAAGAGACCTTCTATTGTAGACTCTAAAACTTCTTTTGGTTTCAAACTAATCCAAAAAAATACCTTCACCGAATTTTTTATCAAATTTTCCAAGATGTTCCTTGATGTTTAAAATAAAACATTTGCAACTAAAAACTTTGAAATATCCAACAATTCAATTTTTATCAAAAATCAACTCATAAAAGGTTTTGTTCAAAATTGGTTTCAAAAGAACTCTATTCATTGCATAACAAGCCGTATTCACGGTTTCAGCTCAAAAATATTTTCGGAAGTTGCATTCACTTAACATGGTTCTGGTGGTTTTTTGAAAAGTTCTATTATTTCTTTCAACAACACCGTTTTGTTGAAGAGTTCTTGCAATCAAAAATTTATGAGTAATTCCATTGTGATCACAAAATTTTGAAAAGGCCACAAAATTTAAATTCCGAACCATTGTCATTTCTAATCTTAAAAATTTTCAAACCAATCAAATTTTGAACTTTTGCAAATAGGGAGACAATTTTTAAAGACATCATTCTTGTGAGCAAAAAATATCACCCAAGTATATTTAGAATAATCATCAACAACAACCAAACAATGAGTATGTTTGGATAGCCAAATAATGGTCAGAAATTATTTGCTTACATCACAAATACAATTTTCAACGCACCTTTTTATCTTTCAAATTATCTTTTTATCTTACATACATCACATCATAAAAAGTACTACAATAATTATTTCAAATAATCTTCTATCCATACACACTCAATATCTTTTACCACCCAAATTAGCAATTTGTGTAGGACCAAACAAATCAAGATATAGAAGTTCCAAAGGTTTTGAAGTAGAAACACATTTCTTGGGTTTAAAAGAAACTTTGACTTGTTTTTCAAATTGACAAGCATCACAAATTTTGTCCTTTTCAAACTTAATTTTTGGCAAATCTCTAACAAGTTCCTTTTTGGAAATTTCTTTTAACAAATCCATGTTAAAATGACAAAACCTTCTATGCCACAACCAAGGGTCTTCATTAGAAACTTTAAGACAATTAAAGTTAGAGGAATCAATATTTTCAAGAATAACCACATAGATGTCATTTATTCTTTTTTCTTTGAAAATAATATTAAATTTTGAGTTAAGAACAAGGCATTCATGCTTTTTGAACAATACAAACAGATTTATATTACATAATTGACTAACACTTAGCAAGTTATAATTCAAATTGTCAACTAAAAGAATATTGTGAATAAAGGTTTGACCATTCTTACCAACGTCTCCAACTCTAATTGTTTTGGCTTTGTTGTCATCTCCAAATGTCACTTTCTCACTTGATTTAGGCTTGACCTTGATGAATTGAGATGGATCACCGGTCATGTGCCTTGAGCATCCACTATTTATGAATCATTTTGATTCTTTAATGATATTCACCAAGTTCACCTACACAAAAATTCACAAGATAACATGTGGTACCCTTTATTTTTTGGGTCCTTGAGAGTTAGTATTATGTCTAACTATCCACATGCATCTCATGCCATTTCTCATATTTTTCCTCACATAGCAATTACTTTTTATGTAACCTATTTGACAACAAAAACTACATATAGTCAAAGAGTTGCTTGTATGGACAGGTTTGACAAACCTTACTTGTCTTCTTTTGTAAATGGTAAACTCATTTGAACTAGAATTTAACTTCTTCTCATGAATGCCACGATAAGGTTTTGGTTCATTCCTTTGAAAACAGTTTTGTTTCTTGTGTTGGAGCAACTCATTAAGATTATCCATTCTTCTTTTCAAATCCCCTTGCTCCTTTTTGAGCATCTTGTAAAACTTTATTTTTCTATCAAGCTCAATATGTAAATCAATCTCAAACCTTTTCAAGTTGTCATTTTCATCTTTCTGATTCTTGTTTTGTTGAAAAAGATTTGCATTGTGTTGAATAAAAAAATTGATCTTTTGTTTTAGTTCCTTATTTCTAGTATAAGATTCTTTCAAACTATCATGCAGTCTCTCAATGAAGGAATTAACATCATCATCAGATTCATCATCACTATTAAATTGAGAGTTGCAAGTAGTTACCTCATCATCACCAATGGTCATGAAAGTCATTTGAGCAGATTCCTCTTCCTCTTCGACTTCACCTTCTGAGTTGTAATCATTCCAAGTGATCTGAAAATTGTTGAATCTTGATTTTCATTCAACTTTCCTTTCCTTCATCTTCTTCATTGGGCATTCGCTCATGTAGTGTCCAAGTTGGCCGCACTCAAAGCACTTGTCAGTTTGCTTTTTATTGACTTCTTACTTTCCTTTGTTTCATGCATTGTTGAACTGATTTGAAAATGTATTGCTAGGTCCTCCTTTTCTGAATCTTCTTTTGTTGAGAATTCTCTTGAACCTTCTTGTGATGAGAGCAAGATCGTTGTCGTTGACTTCCGCATCATCTCCATCCAAGGAAGTCGAGTCATCTTCATTTTGTGATGCTTTTAGAGCAATGCTCCTTCTTACTTTTGCATCCTCTTTCTCTTGTACCTTAGTCTTAAACTTCAGCTCATAAGAGGTTAGAAAATTAATAAGAGATTCAATGAGCATAGAGTTCAAGTCTTTAGCCTCTTCAATAGTAGTCACCTTACTCTCCCAATTCTTGGACAAAGCATTTAAGATTTTTCTGTTTTTATCTCTAAGGAGTATTCCTTTTCTAACACTTCCAAATCCTTAATGAGATCATTGAATCTACAATACATTTTATCAATATTTTCATGAGGTTCCATCTTAAATGATTCATATTTGTAACTAATATAGATTTCTTTTGTTCTCTCACATTTTCACTCCCTTCATGAATTTCTCTCAGTTTGACCCAAATCTCTTTAGCAGACCTACACCCTTTGACCCTAATGGATTCATTTGAATCTAAAGCACTATACAACACATTCATAGCCTTGGCATTCAAGGTGAGGTGGGTTCTATCATCAGCAGTCAATTCATTTCTGGTTTTTGATTTTGGTCTGTGAGTGACTTCATCTATTATAGAGGTATCATATGGACCTTCATTAACAATAAACCACAGTTCAATATCAATAGATTGTAAGAAAATAATCATTCTTTCTTTCCAATTCACATAATTCGATCCATTAAACATTCGGGGTCTAGTGACAGATTGTCCTTAAAAAAAATGGCATTATTGGTTGTCATTTTTACTCCAAAATCGTTTGAACTTAATTTCTAGAAGACCAACCTCTGATACCAATTGTAAGGATCGAAGACAACCTAAGAGGGGGGTGAATTAGGTTATTTAAAAACTAATCAAGTTATGAGACACTTTTTGGTTAAATATGAAATTTACCCTCTTTTCTAGATGACTATACAATGAACAATTAATCAAGAAAGCAAGATTGCTCTGGAGTAGAAGAGATAATCAATTTAGAATCACAAGACAATAAGTAGTAAGGGAGGAATAGCAAACCAATTTACTTCCAAGCTCCTCTTGAGTTTGAATGTCACGTCATAGAACAAGTTTTTTCAAGTCGATCAAATATAACCAATCTTTATGTACAAAAAAAAGATCACTTTCTTCTTGCCCCAAGTTACACTTGGTCAAGTTAGGAAATTTTACTATCACTCGGATAACCCTCACAGAGCTACACTATTGAAGTATTTTTCTCACACAAGAAAAGCTTACACGAAATTCACACAACTAAGAGTACAAATCTTCTTTGTAGAGTATTTTCTTACTAAAATCACTCTTGATCTTTTGTAGTCTCAATGTGCAAAAGTTCTTTGAAGGTGGTTGACCATGCTCCTTTTTAGTTTGGATTTGAGTTTCATCTTCTTTTTATTGGTGGCCGACATCTTTTTCAAAAGTGATCGGCTCCTTTCTCAAAAGTCGTTTGGATCTTGTCCGCATGGTCCTCCGAATGGATCAAAAGTAGATTCGGATGATTCTGCTGACTCGTCAATTTTGTCGGTTTCTTCTTTCTTATTTGTCTTTTGTAAATAATCCAGATATTCTTTGAGTAGCCTTGGATCTTGCATCATCTATTTTCATCAAAAAATCATTTGAAGTGCTTCGGATTACCATTTTCGCGTATCTTTTTCCTCTTTTATTGGATAGCGTTGCGAGTTGTGCCGTAGTGGTTGAGTTGGTGAAGACTTTGTTGTAGTGGTACAAAGTTTGAGTAGATGGGTTTATCCATTTTTTGAGTTTATTCTCGGTATTCAGGAATCATAACATTTACTTATCTCCCAATTTTGCGTTGAATCCGTCCACCATTTAATTTTGAATTCTCTAACCAATACATTGCGAAGTGTTTTTCAAGCTCTTGATGAATTTTGAAACTCCAGTAAAATATCCACGGGACTTTGAACTCCATATGGAATAAGATTGGTCTTGTATATTCTTCCCCCTTTGCTCTTTTTAGATACGTTTGAAATCCCATAAGCACATTTGAAGGTAGTATCTCTGATAGTGGTCCAAACCATTTCCACCAGTGATTGAACCAAATTGAAAATTCTCTGTTGCAATTTTCTTTGAACGTGAAGAACCATGAATGATTGAATGGTCTAAAAAGGAAAGCACGATACCATGCCATTTTGTAATCTTGATATGTGAATCCATCTGGAATAAACCTTACTGAAAAGGATTTTTTAGAATAAAGAGAAGTCCATTCATTTGGAGAACAAACTTTCTTTATTATGCATTTTGAGTGGCTAATTATATTTGGGTTTTTTCTGTCTGGAATTGGAAATATTTCTACAGATTGAGTATCTGTAAGAATTAACTCATAATAATCCAAATTTTTTGAAGGATCATCTGGTTGCCAAAAACACTTTTGAGGAAAGATTCTCTGGGTAATTTGATTGAGTGTAGAATATAAAGGTACTTCTTGAAATTTGGTCAAAGTGATATGTTGAGTAAATGGCTTAGTAAAATAGGTATTTTCATTAAATTTTTCTGGGGTCTTTGGAATCTGTTGAAGAGGTCTTTGAGAAGAAGTTGGAGTACAAGCAGCTTGACTGTAAGTCAATGCTGGAAAATCTGATAGGAGTTGGAATCTATTTTGAGTAACAGGAGTAAGACTCATTTCATAATTTTGAGGAGTCTTTGGCCTGGAATTTCCTGCTTTTGAATCCATAATCCTGCAATATTAATAAACAATATCTTTAAGCTGGTCAGATAATTGTTTATTTTGCTGTTTATGATACTGAATAAATTCCTCACTTCTCTCGATTCTTTTCATAACTTTGATTCGAATGGTATTTTTCTGAATCTCTCTTTGAATAAGAAAGGCTCTTTCTTTGGGAATGATAGTAGAGTAAGGGCTTTTTCGAATGTATACGGTATCATATTTAGGAATTTGATGAGCTGGAATACTCTGTCTGCCATAGCTGGTTTGGGCAAAATATTGATACCCTCTTGATTGGATATCTTTTTCTTTATTTTGGAGTTTGGGAGAATCCCTTTGAGCTCTCAAATAATTGGTATATTTTCGTTCTGTTCTTTGAGCCATCAATTCACGATCCATGTCCTTGTAAGAATTCTTTAGTAAGAAAATCTGGTAATGAATTATTTTCTCCTTTAATGAATTCTATATCAAAATCAAAAACGGATAAAATAGCTTGCCATCTAGCAAATATTTGTTTTGAAACTATATTTTGAACATCTTTTTGTAAAATCTCTTTTGCAGATTTACAGTCTATTCTTATTAAAAATTTCTTGTTATATAAATCATCTTGAAATTTTGATATACATAAAACTATTGATAAAATTTCTTTTTTAATAGTTGAATAATTCTTTTGAGGATCAGACCAGGTTCCTGAATGAAATCTAACTAACTCTTCTTTTGACTCTTCTAATTTTTGTTTTAGTATTCCTCCATATCCTAATTCTGATGAATCTGTTTCAACTATCATGAATGCTTTAGGATGAGGTAAACATAAACATGGTAATGATTTAATTTTTTCTTTTAGATATTTTATTTTTTGAGTATGTTCATCTGTCCATGGTTTTGGATTCTTTTTTAATCTATTAAATAATATAGAGCATTCTTGTCTTAATTTGGGAAAGAAATCTGCTATATAATTTAAGCATCCTAAAAATCTTTGTAATTGATTTTTATCTTTTATTTCATCTGGAAATTTAGTAGTGAATTCTAAAGCTCTATTGATTGGTTTTATTGTTGCTTGATATATATCGTGTCCTAAAAATCTTATTTTTGTTTGAACTAATTTCATTTTTGGTGCAGAAACTACTAATCCATTTTTCTTTACTATTTTTAAAAATATATTTAAATGTTTAAAATGCTGTTCTAATGATTCAGAAAATATTAATACATCATCAATATAAACTATGCTAAATGAACTGTAAGGATTAAAGATGTCATTCATTATATTTTGAAATTCTGATGGTGCATTTTTTAATCCAAATGGCATTACATTCCATTCATAATGTCCAAAGGGTGTTGTGAATGCTGTTTTGTATCTATCTTTTGGATTTATTAAAATTTGCCAATATCCTGATTTTAAATCAAATTTTGAAAATATTTTTGCTTTAAATAATCTGTTAAGCAAATCTTTTTTATTAGGAATTGGATATCTAATCCATTGCAAAACTTTATTTAATGGTTTGTAATTTATCACTAATCTTGGAACTCCTCGTTCTTTTTCTGCTTGATTCATGACATAAAATGCAGCACAACTCCATGGTGATTTAGAATGGGTTATTAATTTTTTATCCATTAATGCTTTTATTTCTTTTTTACAGAATTCTAATAATTCAAAATTCATTTGTATAGGTCTAGCCTTTGTTGGAATATTTTTCTCATTGAATCCTGTTTCATAGGGTAACTCAACCATATGTTGTTTTCTATCCCAAAAAGCATTAGGAATGTCAGCACATACTTCTTGTTGTAATAATTTTTCTAGTTCTAAAATTCTTTTTTGTATCTTTTCTTCTTTTAATTGTTCTTCAATTTTTAAATAAGATTTTTCTTCCTTAATATAATTTATTTGTTGTTGTACTTTAGTAATACTATTTATTGTTTCATAAATAGAGGAGGTTTGTAATATTTGTAATTCTCTTTGTTTTACTGGGGTTAGAAATCTAAATATAATCGTTTTTCCCATTATATTTATTGAAATTCCTTCATGACTTACCAAAAATGGATATATTTGAATTAAAAAGGGTGTTCCTAATATTACATCACAATTTATATTTTTTACAATTATAAAATTATATCTAATACAATATTCATTATTACATATTGATCCTTTTGTAAATTTATATGTTACTTCTAAATTTTCTCCATTTGCTGCCATTAATTTTTCTTTTATTTTTTCACAATACTTAGTTGGAATTATTCCTTCTTTAATGCAACTTGTATCAGCTCCACTATCTATTAGAGCTACATATGTTTTTTTAAAATTTTCTACTGTGATACTTACTAGAGCAAACCATTTTTGGAATGTCATTCTTTCTATAATATTTATATATTGAAGTTCATTTGTAGGTTTTTCTGATATATTTATTTCTTCTGTTTTAGAATTAGAAGTTGAAGGTTGATTTTCTAATAATGTTAATTTTGCTTCTATTTCTAAATCTTTTGTTTTTAACTCTATAATTTCTTTCTGTAATTGTTTTACTTGTATTTTGAGATTATTAATTTCTGTTTGAAGATCTTTGGTAGTTTCTTTTTTCATTATGTTTATATTTGGATATTTATCTATTAATTTTGAGATACTAAAAGGTTCTATTATTTTTGGCATTTTATCTTCTTGAATGATTAAACTCTTTAATCTTTCCAAGTATTCCTTTTTAGCTATTGGATCTTCTATTTTTTCTATCATGTCTAATAAAAATTCTTTATCTTCTTTTTTAGTTATTACATTTATATATTTTGGAGTGCAATTACAATTTTCTTCATTATCTGAACTAGATATATCATCATTATAATAATCATCTTCAGAACTTTGATCTTTTTCATTTATTAATAAATTAATAAATTTATTTTTAATTTCTTCTTCGTCTACACATATTTCTGTAATTTTTTCTTTTAATTTACATTTGTTTGCTTTATGACCTATTTTTCCACATTTATAACAAACAATTTTTCTTTTAATAAACTTTTTCTTTCTTTCTGGTCTTTCTAGTTTATCTTCTTTAGGTCTTTTGTATTTTAATTTTTTATTATATTTTTTAACTTTCTTTTTGTATGCTGATGGTGATTTAATTCTTTTAATTCCAAATGCATCACAAAATGATCCTACTTCCTTTGTTTCAGAACCATATTTTATTTGTAATCTTAATTCGGAGCATAACATTAATCCTTCTTTTTTAACAAATGCAAATAATTGTCCAAAAGTAATATTTTCAAATGAAATTACATCTGTTCCCATTTCTTTTTGCAAACTATCCATTATTCTTTGTGAAAATAAACTTGGTAATCCTGTTATAAATCTTTCTTTCCAAAATGAAGCATTACAATCTGGTCTTCTTAATACATTTGTTAAGAACATATCTTTATACCATCTAAAGTCTGATAATGTAGGACATCTTAAATTTGTTAAAAATGTTTTATTAGAATTTAATTCTTCTTTTGGATTTCCTATGAAATACATTACTATTGTTACTATTAGGAATTCTGCAGCATCTGATTTATTTGAATATTTCCTTGAATATCTTCAATTGCTTTGGGTATTTCTAATATTGATAATATATCTTGTAATGTTAAGCATTATCCACCAATTTTATTGTCCAGTGAATCCTGGAAACTAAATATGTTGGCAAAAAATAATTTTTTCCTTTTTCTTTTTGGAAAATTTATTTTTTAAAAAAATTTTTTCCTTATTTAAAGCCCAATTCCTTGAAAGGGGGCCCCCATTTTTTTTTTCCCATTTTTCTTGGGCAAAAATTTTAATTTAAAAACATAAAAACGCATATTCAGCTTTGCCATCTATATTCCATTCATAAATTGAATCTCCATCATATTTAGTGGTACGAAATTTTGATCTTTATTCGTATTGAATATCTGGAGGACTAGGTCTTGGATAATAATTTTTTGTACTTATCATTTTCCAATTTTTATTGGTATTATTATTTATCCTTTGTCTCCTTATTCTATTTAATTGATTATCACCTTCTTCTTCAAATTGAGTTTCTATGGGTACTAATATATTTTCTTCTATATCTGAATTTATTAATTCTTCACTTGAACTTTCCCTCAGTTGAATTTTCTTCTATAATCTGGTCCATAGTATTAATTTTAGGGGTTTGAGGCTTGGATAAAGTCTGTAATGATTGTGATATTCTATTTAATATATTATCTGTAGTATTTATTTTTTGAGTATTAATATTTTGGATTAACTCTTGTTCTTTTTCTCTTGTCAAACTTCTAGGTTGGAAATGTGGTGCTGAAATATCATTTGGAAACTTTAAATCTGGTTTCTTTAATGTATCTAGTTTTGTATTTAATACTTCTATATGTTGAGATATTGTATGAAGAATTTGATTTGTATAATTATTTTGTTGGTATACTTTTTTAATATCTTCTAAATTTAGTGTATTATTTGTACTTGACTCAGCTTCCCTACCCTTTTTAAAAGGTGAGGCTATTACTTCTCCTTGTCCTATATTTATTTTTACTTCTTGTAATGGAGGATGTATTGAGGTTATAATTTGATCGTCTTTTAACTTCCATTTTTTATATAAATTAGTTTGAACATTTATTTGAGATGTATTATATATATCATGTATTCCTAATTTTGACATATAAAATGTTAGCCATGTAAAGAAAGGGAAATCAAATTTTTGTTTGTCTAATTCATTTTTCCATTCTATTATTAATTTATTCTTGTATTCAGATTCTAATTGGAAAAACCAAATTCTTTTTTCTGTATTTTCGTCATCTTCAAAATCTTCTTGTAGATATGTATGATTTATTATATAAGGTTTACTTATAACATTTATTTCTCCTCTCATTTGTGAGTGTGTGGGAGAGTAGTCTGTTTGATTTTGATTTTGATTTATTACTTCTGGAACTGGAGTTTTATATTTAAAAGTTGAAGTATTTTCTATTGGAAAATTTATTTCAGTAGATTCATAGTTTGAATGTCTAGCAGGTAACCAAGAATAACTTGTACTAGGTCTTTCCCTTAATGAAGCAAATCTTATTAAAGTATTTCCATCAGGTTTTTCTATAATATCTTCTGCAGTAGTTTGTTCAATATTTCTTGCTATTTGTGGATTTTTTATTTCAAATTCACTTGGTATAGTTATTTCATTCCATTTTAATCTTTTCGGTGTATAAGTTGTAGGTCTATCTGCATCTACTTGTAATAAAGTTGTCTCTTCCTTAAGTGTTGGGGTCATTATAAATTTAGGATTTAAATGCGATGATAAAGGTCTATAATATATTCTGTATATTATTGCAAAATTCTTTGTGTGTTTTTCAAATTCATTTCCTTGTAGATGAATATCTAATATGACAGAATTCAGAATATGTGGGTCAGTTAGATCTATTGAAAAATTTGGAGCACAGTTAAAATATATGGGTCCATTACAAACATTTGTTTGAATCATAGAAAATAAAGAAGTTTTATATCGTTTGAGTCTTGTGTCTCTTAATGCTAAATATATTGGAGCATCTACTCCTAGATGGAATAAAGGTTTTACAGCAATTTGTATTAAACCTATATGAATATATCGATATCCTTTACTTAAATATTTTTGAATTGTACTATGATTTAATAATGGAATTGATTGATATTCTTCTTGAATAGATATCGTTTCTTCATGAGTTTTAACTGATAAAGCGGTTTTGAAATCTAAAGGGCCTATTCTATAAATATGTTCTATTTTTTCTTCTGGAATAGTCCAATCTGAATTATTTATAGGCATATGATATTCATGACTTTGTACTATATTAGCTTGCTTTGAATTAGATCCTATTTTAAATTGTCTAAGAAATGCAGCCATGTTTTATATTTAATTAAATTTTTACTTAGCTTGGAACAACCGAGCACTATGCCTGGAACATCCTATCCTGGACTTACCAACGGTCTTACAAGGCATCAAGTCTTACCAACGATTTCAGTAAAAGTTTAATAAAATAGATAAGCATAAATGCATGAATTAGCCAAATTAAAATAGAAACGTAATTCAAATAAAGTAATAAATTCAAAGTCTAAATATGCAGTCGTAGTGTGGCTCTGATACCACTTCTACCCAGGCAATATAAACTTGTAATAAGCATAAATATTTGGACTTACAATGAA